>NW_023253040.1:486895-517092 GCF_002007445.2 Ailuropoda melanoleuca
TTTAGTTGGCAGCTTATAGCAGGGATTATCAAAGCATACTGCACATCTGATTCCCCAAGTGAATTGACTAAATGAGCATCCTTGTGCTACAATCAGATAAATTGAAGTCTCCAATTAACAGTATGTGACAGAACTCTTCATGTTCAGCCAAGTGCTCAAGTTATTAGTAGCAATTATAAAGTGATAACCAAAGGCTTATGGTTTATTACAAATGGAATTAAGGAAATAGTTAAGTACTTTATCATTATTCTAGTAGATCTCTTAATCACATTCTCTATGAGATATTACCCAAAGTTTTCTGGGAACTGAGCAATTCTGTATATAGTAAATACCAGTGATTACAATCTAAAAGGCCTTAACAGAGACTCAATAAGTCTTTTCAGAAAACATTTAAGAGTTTCTTCCTTTGGGAATTGAAATATATTAGTCACACGCCTTAAAACTAATTTGTTGTGGAGACTGACTACAGAATGATCAAATAACGTCAAATTTGAAATAAAGGGCAAATAATTTTCCTGGTTGAATTTAGTATTCATCCTTCCACGTTAAGAAAGTGTCACATCTCAGAAAAATTTTAGTCCTTCAACAGAAGACTAGAAAAACCATTATGTTGTAATGACAGAGACTTACCAAAGGAATATAGTTTTGTATTAATCAGGCACAGAACTGGTAAGTTAAAGTCTTCTTTAGTTTGGGGGGTTCCTACTCTGAGGAGTCCTTGTTAGAATTATCTGATAAGTAATCCTTTGTCCAGGCAGTTGAAGAATTGTAATTATTTTAAAGTATGAATCTCAAGTTTCTATTGGTAAAATATTGAATATTGTTTTAAAACAATAAACAAACAAATACTGCAGATACTAAAACAATTTAGGGCAGACACCAAAAACAATGCAATTCAACAAGCAATTTACCCATGTTCTCTTTTGGTCCCTTTCTGTATTTCTCTAGACTGGTAATTGGAATAAGCTGTTTAATGTCTTCAAAATTATTTTATTGCTCTCCTGTCCATTCTTCAATTTCACCACATACAGCTTCTGCACATACAATTCAGAGGTCAACTGCCTTTACTTTCTTGTGCTATCTGCGCTTCCTAAAGTGTTCCCTCCACTGGTTCTTGTCCCATGATCTCCTTCTCTTCAGTTAGGCTTTAGATTCTAGGAAACTGTGAAAGAAAGCTCTTCCCAATCTGCAATCTTAAGCAGCCACCTGGATAATTTCTAAAATAATCCTCTTCAAAAAAATTTAATGACACTCAACAGTATATGCCTCTTTCCCTCATTTAAGGTTTATTTATACCTCCTTGTCTGCCTCCTCACATTGACAGAAAGCTCCTGGAAAACAATCTTTTTTTTTTTAATCACTGACATCAACTTTGGTGTCATTAATGAAACACTTCTTCATCTTTTCAATAAATAATAAATAATTAAACAAGAGGAACTTATAACCTAGGGAAATATTTTGGACTTTGAGAGAAGATATCTGACAGAATTACAACATAAATTATAGACAACATCATATGAAGAAGACAACCTATTTAGTCAGACAGAAAGAATAGAGAAGACATTTTTATGGTGACTTGTAAAGTAAATTTTATTTAAAAAATCACTCTTTTTTATTTCTCTGCCTATTTGTTCTGTTTTTTTTAATTCCACATGTGAATGAAATCATATGGATTTTGTCTCTCTGACTGACTTATTTTGCTCCACATAATTTTCATTAGCTCCATCCACAACATTGCATATGGCAAGGTTTCATTTTTTTTGATGTGGATCTCACATTACATGATGTGGAGAGAGAAAGAGTGTGCGTGAGAGAGATTATATATATTAATATAATATATGTTATATATCCACATTATATTAGCATATATGTATATATTATGCATAATATATATATTATGTTTTGGTGTCTGCCCTAATGTAAATAATATGTATGGATATAAATGTGTATGTGTGTATGTATCACATCTTTATCCATTCATCAGTCAATGGACACTTGGTCTGTGTCCATGATTTAGTTATTGTAGATAATGCTGCTCTAAACATTGAATAGCATTCATCTCTTTGATTAGTATTTTTTAAATCTTTGGGTAAACACCCAGCAGTAATATTTCTGGATCATAACGTACTTCTATTTTAAAATTTCTGAGTAACCGCTATACTGTTTTCCAAAGTGGCTGCACCAGTTTGCATTCCCACCAACAGTGCAAGAGGATTCACCTTTCTCTGCATCCTCACAAAACCTGTTGGTTCTTGTATAGGTGACTTTAGTCATTCTGACTCGGGTGAGATGATATCTCATTAGGCGACAGGGATTAAAGAGTGCATTTGTTGTGATGAGCACCAGATGTTGTATGGAAGTGTTGAATCACTATCTTGCACACTTGGAACTAATATTACACTATACGTTAAGTAACTTGAATTTAAATAAAACTTTAGAGAAAAATATTAAAAATGCAGCCACTAGAAAGGCCCCACTATAACACAGTAACATGGTTCTCTAGACATATGTGTACTCAATGGAAATGAAGTTTTGCTAAATAATTTATTTCCCTCATACATGACTGAAACATTCAGCACATGTGAATTGTATGACCTCAAGATAACACAAAAATTGGACAAACGATGCTTAATTTATTCCTTTGTTTATGTCCATAAGTTAGAAAATGTTAGTTGCTTTTGCTGATATATTTAATACATTGTAAATGTGAAATCATAATCGTCACCAACAAATGAGAATTGATAATTTGTTTGTTAGATTATTAGTAATACTAACACATATGAAGACATAATCTACATTGTTTTACAGCAATCGAAAGGATTTATCATTATGCATGACAATAATAATCTGATGTAAATACCTAACGTGTTGGAAAAATGTCCATATTTCTTCAAATAAAACACATCTGATAGAAAATTAAAGTTGAAGTTACAGGATCTTATATAATTCATATGGGGATTAACTGAATTCACATACTACTTATAGGATCACTTTACCTAATAAAAAGATTGAACTACTGAAGAAGTATTACAGTAGATACAGGGCCCTTTTCCATTTAAATAATTTGACTAATTGAATTTAAATAAAAAATAAAGCACATGGAACAAATACAAAAATACTTTTAAAAACCCAAAATAATTATATATATTAACAGTGTTCTTAGACGTGTAAATTTATTATTATTATCATTATTAATTTGGTATATCTCCTTGTGCTGACAGGCAGTGAAGAGACTCGAGCATGACCAATGTCACTCTGGTGGCAGGATTTCTCCTTGTGGGGTTTTCTGACATCCAAGAGCTTCAGATATTATATGGATGCTCTTCCTGGAGATTTACCTGGCTATCCTAATGAGTGACCTTTTCATCATTACTCTCACTACCCTAGACCTGCAGCTACAAACACCAATGTACTTTTTCCTGAAAAACTTGTCTTTCCTGGATTTCTTCCTCGTGTCTGTCCCAATCCCCATTTTCATTGTCAACAACCTGACAGCAATCTCATTTCCCCTTTAGGATGTGCCTTCCAGCTACTTTTAATGACTTCTGTCTCAGCAGTTGAGGTATTTGTCCTCACTGCCATGTCCTATGACCAATATGTAGCCATGTGTTTTCCCCTGCACTATGAGGTCATCATGAATGGTGGTGCCTGTGTACTTATGGCAGGTGTTTCCTGGGCCGTTGGGGGACTCTTTTGAGCTCTGTACACTTCTGGCATATTTTCATGCTGTTCTGTGGCTCCAATGTGATTCCACAGTTTTTCTGTGATGTTTCCTCATTGCTAAGGATTTCCTGTTCTGAAACACTACTGGTAGTTTACATAAGTATTGGAATAGGTATGTGTTTATGCATGTCGTGTTTCATCTGCATTGTTATCTCTTATGTTTATATTTTCTCCACTGTGCTGAAGATTCCAACCCCAAAAGCCAGTCAAAAGCTTTCACCAGGGGGCGCCTGGGGGGCACAGTGGTTAAGTGTCTGCCTTTGGCTCAGGGTGTGGTCCTGGCATTATGGGATCCAGCCCCACATCAGTCTCCTCCACTGTGAGCCTGCTTCTTCCTCTCCCACTCCCGTTGCTTGTGTTCCCTCTCTAACTGGCTGTCTCTATCTCTGTCGAAAAAATAAATAAAATCTTTAAAAAAAAAAGCTTTCTCCATATGCTTTCCCCATCTCATTGTTTTTACTCTTTTCATTATAACTTCTTGTTTTGTTTATCTCAAACCATCTTCAAATCTACCTGCAGTTATTGACAGGCTGCTTTCTGTGATCTACACTGTGT
This sequence comes from Ailuropoda melanoleuca, assembly GCF_002007445.2. Classification (NCBI taxonomy): domain Eukaryota; kingdom Metazoa; phylum Chordata; class Mammalia; order Carnivora; family Ursidae; genus Ailuropoda; species Ailuropoda melanoleuca. The sequence goes on from NW_023253040.1 coordinate 491,174, forward strand.
TACCTCCAATACTCAACCCTGTAATCTACAGCCTGAGGAAAAAGGACATGAAATGGACTCTTATGAGATTGCTGCACAAAACCTGTGGCCAAGAGTCACACTCCATTTAACACTGTCTAAGATCAGTGCTCTAGTGCCTTACTGATCACAGTAGACTTTTTCATCTGTTACCCCATTCTTAACTGCAAGACTTGAGACAAGAAAGGTAATGTACTCACATCCACCTAAGGAAATAAATGCTCAAGTGCTGAATTGACTGATTCCAAGGTTGGATAACAGCATTACACCCAGCTAACCGATAGGTGTCATGTTTCTCATTCAGAGATTGTCTATGACAAAGAATCTCTCCATTTGTTGTATAACTTTCTGGGGGAAAAAAGCTCCTGTTTTTCATGGTGTTTATAATTTTGGCCATTGAATAATTCATTTTCTCTCTTTTATTCCCTGGAAATTAAAACAAAAATGAGGCACTTCAACAGGTAAGGTACCATAAAGACCATGTGAACTACCATGATAAAATTTACACAATACTTTCCCAAAGGATCAGATTGTCTAATGCTGAATCAGAGCAAAAAGTGAAAAAAAATAATATAGTAGGCTAAGGGGAATTCTAGAGGTGTGCCTACCTGTAAGCAATATTCAGGAGAGACACCTAAAACAGGCACAGAATCCTGGAGGGAGATGCATCCCAGCACAGTTCCTTAAGGTAAGTAGTGGTCAACTGGGTAAATAGTATGTGCAGAGAGAAACTAGACAGAGGTCTGGAACTATAAAACATGAGTGTCTCCAGGTCTACCTGTTTATACCTCCATTTGTGTCAGAGTGAAATTTTGTAAAATTTGTTTAGAATAGCTATGAAATATGTTACAATTATAGGAGAAGTAGCCAAATTTGGATGAACCTTCTTTGACTTATTCTCTGGAGCCAACAATGTTCACAATAAAAAAAACTAGATTTTTTCCCCTTACTTTGTATATAAATATGCCTTGTGATTGATATTTTATCAAAGTAACTTTTTGTCTTTATATTGACTTATTTTAATATTTAATTATTTAAAAAAATACAATTCCTTAGATATTTTCAATTATGTTGTTACTTTTATTTATTTATTTATTTTTATTTTATTTTTTAAAAATTTTTATTTATTTTTTTGACAGAGACAGCCAGCGAGAGAGGGAACAGAAGGGGGGGGCGGGGAGTGGGAGAGGAAGAAGTAGGCTTCCAGCGGAGGAGCCTGATGTGGGGCTCAATCCCATAACGCCAGGATCACGCCCTGAGCCGAAGGCAGATGCTTAACAACTGCGCTACCTAGGCGCCCCTGTTCTGTTACTTTTAAACCATGATACTGTTTTATTGTCACTTGGATTAAATAGCTGGTATTGTTTCTCAGTCATATGTGATCTTATTTAATCATGTACCCAAATATTCTTTAACAACTTCGGATTTTTACCATAGTATTAACAAATTGTAAAAGTAAATAAATGAGTGTGATAAAAGAAAAATTTGCATCCCTTACACATAAATTTATCATTGGTTTCCCATAGGATCCATAGAAAAGTCTCCAAATTTTAAAATTATTTTCCATTAAAGAGATATGCTGAAGTTCATTATATTTGCTTGATGTGTACATTTACCAATGCACGAGTTTGCATTCCCACCAACAGAGCTTGAGGGTTCTTTCTCTCCAAATCCTCACTAATACTTACTGTTTCTTCTGTTTGTTTTGTGTGTGTGTGTGTGTATGTGTGGGTTTTGTTGTTGTTGTTGTTGACATTTTAATAAGTGTGAGGGGATATGTCATTGTAGTTTTGATTTACATTTCCCTCATAATGAGTGAAATTGAGCATCTTTTCATGTGTCTCTTGACCATCTGGATATCTTCTTTGGAAAAAGGTCTGTTCATGTCTTCCACTTATTTTTAAATTGTTCTTTTGTTTGTTTGATGTTGAGTTGCATTGGTTCTTTATATATTTTGCATTAACCTTTTATCAGATATGTCATTTTCAAATACCTTCTCCCAATCAGTGGTTTGACTTTTACTTTTGTTGATTGTTTCCTTTTCTTTGCAGAAGATTTTTACTTTTATGTGGTCCCAGTAGTTTGTTTACTTTTTTTTCCCTTGCCTCAAGAGACTTATCTAGAAAAATGTTGCTATAGTCAATGTCAGAAACATTACTTTCAGGGTTCTCTTCTATTTTTTTTTTCTTGTATGATTTCAGGTAACACATTTAGGTTTTTAATCCATTTGAACTTTTTTTTGTGTATGGCATAAGGAAGTGGTCCAGTTTCATTCCTTTGCATATAGCTGTCTAGTTTTCCCAAAGCCATTTGTTGAAGAGACTGGCTTTTTCTCACTGTGTATTCTTTTCCCCCTTATCTATTATGACCATATAACTGTGGGTTTATATCTGGTTTTTCTCTTCTGTTCCAATGGTCTACATGGTTTTTTTTGTTTGTTTGTTTGCTTGTTTGTTCCAGTACCATACCGTTCTGATCAATACAACTTTGTAATATAAGTTGAAATCTGAAATTGTGATGCTTCCAGCTTTTGTTTTCTTTGATTGCTTTGGCTATTCAGGTTTGTTGTTGTTTCTGCTGTGTTCCATAAAAATTTTGAGAGTGTTTGTTGTAGTTCTGTGAAAAAAGGTGTTGGTATTTTGACAGGGATTGCATTAAATCTATAGGTTGCTTTGGGTAGTTTAAAAATTTAAGACTGTGTTTTTCCAACCAATGAACATGGAATATCTTTCCATTTCTTTGTGTTTTCTTCCATTTCTTTCATCAGTGTTTTATAATTTTCAGATTACATGTCTTTCACTTCTTTTGTTATGTTTATTTCTAGGTATTTTATTGCTTTGGAACAGTTGTAAAAAATACACTATTGGGACTTCATCAAATTGAAAATCTTCTGCACAGCAATGGAAACAACCAACAAAACTAAAAGGCAGCCTTCATAATGGGAGTAGATATTTGCAACTGATATATTTGATAATGGGTTAGTACCAAAAACATATAAAGAACTTACCAATTCAACCCCCCAAAAACATATAATCTACTTAAAAATAAGATTGTTGTCTTAATTTCACTTTCTCATGCTTTATTTATTAGTGTATAAGACTGCAAGAGATTTATTTACATTGACTTTCTATCCTGTGATTTTACGTAATTCATGCATCAGTTCTAACAATCTTTTTGGTGTAATCTTTAGGGTTTTCTATACATAGAGTATTATGTCATCTGAAAATAGTGAAAATTCTAATTCTTCCTTATGAATTTGTTTTGTTGTGTTCTGTTTTGTTTTGTTTTGGGGGCGGTCTAAGTTCCATGGCTAGGATTTCCAATACTATCTTAAATAGAGGTGGTGAAATTGCACATCTTTGTCTTGTTCCTGACCCTAGGGAATGTTCTCATTTTGTCATCGTCGTTTTTGTTGTTGTTGTTGTTTTGTATGTATTTTGTTCACTGTGCCTTTTTCATGTAAGTCCTTTACTATGTTGAGATATATTTCCTACAAACCAACTTTAATGACTTTTTTTATTATAAATGGAGTAATCTTGGCAAATGGCTTTTCTTCATGTATTGAAATGATTATATAGTTTATATCCTTTATCTGCTTGAAGTGATGTATCATGTAGAATGATTTGCAAAAATTCCACCACCTTTGCTTCCTGGGAATAAATCCCACATGATCATGGTGAAGATTTTTTAATCTTTTTTAATCCTATTGCTAGTATTTTGTTGAAGATTTTTGCATTTATGTTCATTATAGTTATTGCTCTTGTTTCTCTTTTTTGTGTTGTCTATCCAATACCTCCCATATTGAGGTAATGTTGGACCCATAGAATCAATTTGGTAGTTTTCTTTTCCCCTTTTTTTTTGGAATAGTTTGGAAAGAATGTGCATTGATTCTTTATTAAACGTTTGGTAGAATTTGCCCATGAAGCCATCTGGTCCTGGACTTTTGTTTGTTCAGAGTCTTGTGAGGTTTTTTGGTTTGCTTTTTTTGTTGTTTTGTTGTTTGTTTTGTTTTTATTTTGTTTTGATTTTGCTTTTTTTGTATTTTAATTTTATTTTATATTACGTTAATCACCATACAGTACATCCCCAGATTCCGATGTAAAGTTTGATGCTTCATTAGTTGCGCATAACACCCAGTGCACCATGCAATACATGCCCTCCTTACTACCCATCACCAGTCTATCCCCTTCCCCCACCCCCTCCCCTCTGAAGTCTTCAGTTTGTTTCTCATAGTCCATAGTCTCTCATGTTTCATTCCCCCTTCTGATTACCCCCCTTTTCTTTATCCCTTTCTTCCCCTTTTGCTTTTGTTTTGATTACTGATTCAATTAATTACTATTAATTGGTCTGCTCATTTTTTAAATTTCTTCCTGCTTAAATTTTGTTAGTTTTGATACATTCCTACAGATTTATTCATTTTTTCTTTGTTGTCCAATATTTGGCATATAATTTATCATGATATTATCTTACAATTCTTTTTATTTCTGTGGTGATGTTTTTTACTTCTCCATTATCATTTGCAATGATTTTTTTCTTTGAGTTTTCTCTCTCCCTCTTTCTCTCTCTTTGCTGTTGTTGTTATTTCTGTTGTTTTTGTTGTTGTCTTCATCGTTGGTGAATCTGGCTAGCATTTTACTAATTTTCCAGTCTTTTCAAAGAACAAGCTCCTGGTTTAATTGAATTCATCTGCAGTTTTTTTATTTTGTTTTCCCTTTTTATTTTCTATATCATTTATTCTTGGTCTAATCTTTATTATTTCCTTCCACTGGTATTGTTCTTAGGTTGTTCTTTTTCTAGTTCCCTCAAGTGTAAGGTCAGTTAGTTTTCTTATGTGGATTATTAGCACTCTCACATATTTGGGTGCTCCCATGTTGGGTGTATAAATACTAATATTTGTCCTATCTTCTTTATGGATTGTCTCCTTTGTTATTATATAATGTATTTTTTTAAGTTTGTATTTAAATTCCAGTTATTTAACGTACAGTATGATACTAGATTCAGTCTTTTTGTATCTCATTATATTCTGTATTAAACTCTATTTCTGGGGTGCTTTGGTGGCTCAGTCATTATCCAGCTGCCTTTGGCTCAGGGCATGATACCAGGGTCCTGGGATCGAGCCCCAGATCAGGCTCCCTGCTCTTCTGGGAGTCTGCTTCTTCCTCTCCCACTCCCCCTGCTTCTGTTCCCTCTCTCACTGGCTGTCTTTCTGTCAATTAATAAATAAAATATTTTTTTAAAAACTCTATTTCTTTAAGTTTTCATTTTAAAGTATATTTTTTCTGATATATGTATTGCTACTCATGCTTTCTTTTGACATCAATCTGATTGATAAATGTACTGACCTCCTCTCATTTTCTTTTCTCTTATTACTTAAATTCAATTAGCCAACATACACTATGCCATTATTTTCAGATGTAAGGTTCAGTAATTTATCAATTGTGAATAACACTCAGTGCTCATCACATCATGTGCCCTCCTTAATGCCCATCACACTGTTACCCCATCCCCACAACCACCTCCCCTCCAAGAACTCTCAGTTTGTATCCTATTGTTAACTGTCTCTCATGGTTTTCTTCCCTCTCTGATAACTTCCCATTCAGTTTTCCCTCCCTTCCCTTATGGTTCTCTGCACTGTTCCTTATATTCCACATATGAGTGAAACCATATGATAATAGACTTTCCCTCAACATAATACACTCTAGTTCCATCCATGTTGGTGAAAATGGTATTCATCCTTTCTAATTGCTGAGTAATTCTCTTTTCTCTCTCTCTCTCTCTCTCTCTCTCTCTCTATATATATATATATATATATATATATATATATTCTTCTTTATCCATTCATCTGTTGAAGGACATCTCATCCCCTTCCACAGGTTGGCCATTGTGGATATTGCTTCTATAAACATTGGGGTGCAGGTGTCCCTTTGGATCACTAAATTTGTACCTTTGGGGTAAACACATAGTAGCGTAATTGATGAATCCTTGTGTAGCTCTCTCTTTTTGCTTCTTAAGGAATCTCCATACAATTTTTCTGAATGGCTGTACCAGCTTACATTCTTACCAATAGCGTAAGAGGGTTCCCCTTTCTCCACATCCTTGCCAACATCTGTTGTTTCCTGAAGTGTAAATCTTAACCATACTGACTGGTGTGAGGTGGTGTCTCATTATGGTTTTCGATTCTATTTCCCTGATAATGAGTGTTCTTGAGCATTTTTTAAACTGTCAGTTGGCCAGTTGCATATGTACAATGGAATATTACTCAGCCATTAAAAAGAATGGCATCATGCCATTTGCAATCCCTTGAATGGACCTAGATGGAATTATGTTAAGTGAAATAAGTCTCAGAGAAAGACAAATACCATATGATTTCACTCACACATGGAATTTAAGAAATAAAACAGATGAATATGGGGGAAAGGAAGGTAAAGAAAATAAGAGGGATACAGAGAGGGAAGCAAACCATAAGACACTTTTTTAAATAATTTTTTTTATTATATGATGTTAGTCACCATACAGTACATCCCCGGATTCCAATGCAAAGTTCGATGCTTCATTAGTTTCATACAACACCCAGTGCACCATGCAATATGTGTCCTCCTTACTACCCATCACCAGTCTATACCATTCCCCCACTACCCTGCCCTCTGAAGTCTTCAGCTTGTTTCTCATAGTCCATAGTCTCTCATGTTTCATTCCCCCTTCTGATTACCCCCCTTCTTTATCCCTTTCTTCCCCCCGATCATCCTTAGTTCTTATGTTCCATAGATGAGAGAAATCATATAATTGTCTTTCTCTGCTTGACTTATTTCACTTAACATTATCTCCACCAGTGCCGTCCATGTTGCAGCAAATGTTGAGAATTCATTCTTTCTGATAGCTGAGTAACATTCCAATGTATATATGGACCACATCTTCTTAATCCAGTCATCTGTTGAAGGGCATCTTGGCTCCTTACACGATTAAGCTATTGTGGACAATGCTGCTATGAACATTGGGGTGCATATGACCCTTCTTTTCACTACATCTATATCTTTGGGGTAAACACCCAGTAGTGCAATGGCTGGGTTATAGGGTAGAAGACACTTGTACCTGTGGGAAACAAACTGAAGATTGCTAGATGGGAGGTAGGTTAGGGGGATGGGGTAATTGGGTGATGGGCATTGAGGAGGGCAAGTGATGTAATAGGGACTAAGTGTAAAAAAAACTGATGAATCACTAAATTCTACCCCTGAAATTAATATTACAGCATATGTTTAAAAAATAGATTTTAAATAAAAACGTTTAAAAATACCCTGTTATTGAGTTTTCTTTCAGGTTTGAGGTACATTGGGGAACTTGTAATGCAAGCATCCATCTACTGTGGAGATGTTAGCATGTTGCTGGACAATATTGCTCTACTTTGGCAGTGAACCCTATATCTGTTCTCTAAGAAAGGGTGTTGGTGGGAAGACAATCTAGTGAAGATACAATGAAAGAAAGTTGAGGAACTGACTTAATTTCCACTTTCAGGAGAATAAGTGTATTTTGAAGTTCATGGAAAGAATCTGAGTTGAGCCCTACCACCTAAGTATTTCATTGCAATACCTGTGTGATTTGTAGCTTAGATTACACTTGTAATTCATCTTTACTTTTGTTAAAATTTGTCATTTGTATAATATATGACCTACTGTGTATGTTCATACCTTCCTAGACAAACCTCTAAAAACATGAGGTTTCAGTGCATTGGGGAGATACAACCCACAAAGGAAACTGAACAAAATGATATGACAAGGAACTAATAAATGGGCTTGGAGACTACAGCAATCTACATTAAAAGGCCAACAATGTGAAGCAAACAGTTGTCAGGGGGTGCGGAGTGACCAGAAGAGGACACACAGAGATTTGGGTCTTGGGCTGAGTCTTGAGGAGTAGATATTACAGAGATTAATTAGGAGAAATAAGAAGAGGTTGAGGAGGTTAGGAAGGATAAGAAGCTTTCATGCCTCTCAGAGAATGATTATGATTCATTTAAAGTGAAGGAAAATTATTTACAGTGTCCACATTGAGACACACCACTGTACATGCTTTCCCACCAGGACCTAACCTCTCAAACTGGAGAACTTTTGTTCTTAATTCAGTAGAATTCTTCCTCTGTGAAGTCTTCCCTGATTTTCACAACCAGAGTTATTTCCTTTGACTTCCACTTTTCCTGGTTCACCTACAAGTGCATGTGTAAAAGCAATTATTTTTGGTGTCAAAGACTTTACATTTTGCCAATTCCTGTCTGTTCATTTATTTTTTTAAAAATTGAGATATAATTGACATGTAACATTCTATTACTTTTTGGTGTACAAAAGGGTGATATATGTATATTGTGAAATAATCATCACAATTCTGGTTAACTTCTCTCCTTACAGTTACATCTATTCTTGTGAAAAGAACTTTTAAGATGTTTTGTTGTAGCAACATTCATATATATACAGTCCAATACAATTACCCATAGTCAGGGTTAATTGCAGTCCTCATAAAACCAGTTTAACCATTTTTCACCACTTAGCTTCTGTCTTAAAGTCACACATGTCTTTTAAGGGCAGAAGTAGGTATTTGTTCTCTTTCCATTCAAAATGGTTTTGCCCTGTGATCGTAGCTTTTTACCTTCAGTGACAATAACCTGCTGGTTCCTGGCATGGTCCTTGACAACTGGTTAAGAGCATCTTCAGCAGATACTGGCAGGTCTGAGGTCTTGTGGGAGCAAGCAGCTGCTGAGCAGAGGCATGGGGTGATGAAAACCCAGGCAGGAAGATCACTGTGATTGTGACGGAGGATTTGCAGCTGGAAAGTCCTTGAGTTCTTACTGTGAAAAAGGAGACCTGAGAACCACTGCTGAAGTGACTGTGAGTCTGATCAAGGAGGCAGAAGGAGACTGGGCTCTCTGGAAAAGTTTATTCTAGACTGATAATCAATCCTTGGTATGTTTGCATAGCTGGGAATTATGAAGTCAGCAAAGAAAGAGTATGCTCACTCATTGCATAAGTGTTAGTTTAATGCCGTCTACTTTGGCTGAGGATGTGGTAAGCTGTGGGATATAAGGGTTAGGATGAGGATCCAGATGCTGGCATGCTGGTTCTGCCCACAAGATCATCTAAATCAGGGACACAGATTCAAATTGGAGGCAGACCTGTATCACTTTAGAGAAAATCGCTGGTTTGTTCATGTATCTCTTCCTGTCACAGCAGTTTTAAATACCTCTTACATGAAGGCTTTGGCACTGTGTGCTCTGTTCTTTTAGTCTAGGAAAATGCCCAGAATGAGTCTTGGAGGGTACAGTGTGTGTTGCTGAGTGAGCCAACAAGTGCAACAGGAGAGGCATGATAATATGAGTGCCTATGCTGACAAAGGAATGGCCATGCTTCTAACAGTTAGTGGGAGTGAGAATATCATAGTCAAGCCCATAACTAAGGGGAGTTATTTTTCTGCTCCATGGATGAAATGTAGATGCCAACAGAGGAGGGTCACACAGTTCAGGGCTGACTTACCCTCAGGCAGTTCTAGTCATTGTCAGCAGGATTATAGAGCAATTCCTCCAGGCACCTGGTGTTACAGAGTGAAGAAATGCCAGGTTTTAATCAACCCTTTGTGGGTTGACCAATGTCTTTAGGGTTGTGTTATTTCCATGTTGTTTATGTGACCACTGTCAGTCAACAAAAAAAAAATAAATGAAAATTAAAAAAAATAGCTCCAAATCATTTTGAGAATTACTTAATTCACTCTCCATCTTTATTTTTTTATTTTTAATGATTTTTTTATTAGATTATGTTAGTCCCCATACAGTACATCCCCGGATTCCAATGCAAAGTTCGATGCATCAATAGTTGCGTATAAAACCCAGTGCACCATCCAATACGTGCCCTTCTTAATACTTATCACCAGTCTATCCCATTCCCCCACTCCCCTCCCCACTGAAGTCTTCAGCTTGTTTCTCATAGTCCATAGTCTCTCATGTTTCATTCCCCCTTCTGATTACCCCCCCTTTCTTTATCCTTTCTTCCCACTGATCATCCTAGTTCTTATGTTCCATAGATGAGAGAAATCATATGATAATTGTCTTTCTCTGCTTGACTTATTTCACTTAGCATTATCTCCTCCAGTGCCGTCCATGTTGCAGCAAATGTTGAGAATTCGTTCTTTCTGATAGCTGAGTAATATTCCATTGTATATATGGACCACAGCTTCTTAATCCAGTCATCTGTTGAAGGGCATCTCGTCTCCTTCCACGATTTAGCTATCGTGGACAATGTTGCAAGTTGGTACAGCCACTCTGGAAAACAGTGTGGAGGTCCCTTAAAAAGTTAAAAAATGAGCTACCCTATGACCCAGCCATTGCACTACTGGGTGTTTACCGCAAAGATACAGATGTAGTGAAGAGAAGGGCCATATGAACCCCAATGTTCACAGCAGCATTGTTCACTCTCCATCTTTAAATTATTTTGTTAATATCCAGAATATGTAAGGAGCTTATACAACTCAACACCCATAAACCAAATAATCAATTCCATCAAAAGTTGGCCAGAAGACATGAGAAACATTTTCCAAAGAAGCCATCCAGGTGTCCAACAGACACATGAAAAGATGCTCACCATCTTTCATCATCAGGACAATGCATATCAAAACCACAGTGAGTTACCATCTCACAATTCTCAGAAAGGCAAAAATAGACACAGGAAACAACAGATGTTGGCAAGGATACAGAGCAATGGAATCCTATTACAATCCTGCTGGGATTGTTAACCAGTGTAGCCACTCTGGAAAATGATATAGAGGATCATCAAAACGTTAATAATAGAACTACCATACAATGCAGTAATCCCACTACTGGGTATTTACCCCAAAATACAAAAACAAATGGTTAAATGCACCCCTATGTTTGTAGCAGCAACAACTACCATAGCCAAATCATGGAAGCACCTACTGTATCCATGGAGTGTTGAATGAATATGAAAGTGGTGGAATATGGAATATCACTCAGCCATCAAAAAGAATGAAATCTTGCCATTTGCAATGTCATGGATGGAGCTTGATGGTATAATCCTAATCCAAATAAGTAGGAGAAAGACAAATTTCCAATGATTTCACTCATATACAGCATATTAAGAAAAAAAACAAGCAAACAAGGAAAAAAAGAGAGAGAGAAACCAAGAAACAGACTTAACTAAAGAACAAAAAGTGGTTCTCAGGGGGCAGGTGGATGGGGAATGGGAGAAAGAGACAAAGGGATGAAAAGCACACTTATCATGAGGAGAACTAAGGTACAGAATTGTGGAATCACTGTACTGTACCCCTGAAAGTAATGTAACACTGTAAATTAACACTATTTGAACAAATGCACAGGAAAGAAAGCCTATCACTGATATTTCAATGCAGGGAAACTCCTGTCACAAAGGGAGCCCATTGCACCACAGGTCGGTGGCACTGCTTCCCTTTTGTTTTCAAAGGTTGGTTTAAGCATAATTAAAATACTCAGAGCTTTCATGTGTCTGCATTTACATCTAGCCAGATTACATCTAGAAACCAATTAGATTTGAAACCAATAGGAAAAGTAAGTTAGAAGCCAGATTGAGGTGAGAATCTAGGCCTGTCCTTTCTTGAACCTTGTACCCCACCCACAAGCAGATAGTGCCTGGTTGTGTTAGGGATGCTGAGCAAACCCTAGGGAGTGGTTGAGACTTGTTCCTGGCAGGCTACCTGGGTCAGGCACCTCAGAGTCTGTGGGGCCTGGCAGCCTACTGGAGCAGGTGGCATGGCCTGAGTTCAAGAAGGCAGAGCCCCCTGGGCTTGTGGGGCACCTGTGCATGTCTACAGTATCTCTGTGATGGATCTCTGCCTTGAGTATATTGAGTTATTTGTTGCCAGGTCTAACATCTGCCCCTCTAATAGAAATCAGAAATCCAGTGGTTCAAATGTATGTGCAGAATTAAGATGGTGGAGGAATAGGGGTCACTGAGTTTGTCTCATCCCTTGAATACAACTAGAAGGTTATCAAATCATTCTGAACACCTGAGAAATCAGTCAGAGCTCTGAGAAAACAAATGCTACAAGGCTCAAAGGAGAAACTCAACCATTGTTTGGAAGATAGAGGTGGGGACACTTGAATCCAGTGTGATAGAGCTGAGGATATGGTGGAGGGTAGGGAATCTGCTCAAGGAGGCTGCTGCAAAGAATTATAAGCAGCAGAGCACAAAATCAGAACTTTTATAAGTCAGCTACATGGGGCACATGCCTCACTTAAAGGTCCTCAGGTGGCAAAACAAGGTACAATCCCAGGTGTGACAGCATGCTCTGAGGATCCGCGGGGTCACAAGAAGGATGAACAGGTGATGCCTTGGTGCTGCAGAGTTCCCGAGCACAGGAGCCAAGCAGCTGGCTGAACCAGAGACCTAGGGGCCTGTTTTCTGTTCTGTGTTGCCATAAACTGTCAACTTCTGCAAGGTCGAGTATTCACTTGGCAGGGACTCAGCAAAAGGCAGATCCATGGTGAGATGCACCTCCTTTCCCTAAAAGGATCAGACTGGGTCCATGCCTTAGGAGCTTGTCAAATTTGGAGTTTTGAAAAACAAACAAAACAAAACAAAACACCTCAGACACATGCAGGGTGAACACAGAGTTCTGCTAGAAACCAGGGAGGGAATACTGATTGAGTACTTTTCAGTTAGGTCTCATTGAAGAGTGGGGGGCATGAATTTTCAGTTCCAGGGCTAGAGAGGGGAGCACTGCCATATTCATCCCACACATCAGCTCTTCAATCATTCAGGGAGTAAAACAGTGACACCTACCAGAGGCTGGAAAGCTTACATCAAACCCTGCCTCCCTGTGCCCTCGAGGAACTGTTCCCCTAGGTCACACACACCTGAAAATCAGTTCAGGGTCCACCCCCCTCAAAAGTCCAGCACAAAAAAATTGTGATCATACCAAGTTTCCTGACTGTAGAAGTCTACAAATTTTCAGCTGTTGTGGAGAACAGTATATAGCATTATTTGCATTTTTATTCTTTAGTTATTTATTATTTTTCCACTTTTTTCCTATTTTTCAATACTTTTTTATTATTATATAAGCATATATAAAATATAATAATATAATATATCTATTATAAATATATTTTATATAATATAATAAAATATAGTGTTATGTATAATAATACAACCACAATAATATATAAATATAATGTAAATATTTTATACTAATATAAAATATTTTCTAATAATACATAATATAAATATATGGAATATTTCTTTCTTATTTTGACATCTAGTTTCTTTTAACATGAACATCAAAACACACCCAGTATCTAGTTTTTTGTTTTGTTGTTTGTGTGTTCTGTTGTTGCTGTTTTCCATACTGTTGTTATTGCTGTTCTTTGTCTTTCTTTCTTATATTCTTTTCTGGACAAAATTAGGAGATGGAGAAATTCATCCCAAAAGAAAGAACAGGAGGTAGTACTTACTGCCAGGGTTTAGTCAATATGGATATAAATAAGATGTCTGAACTAGAATTGAAAACAAAGTTTACAAAGATACTAGCTTGGCTTAAAATTGAGCTACCCTATGACCCAGCCATCGCACTATTGGGTATTTACCCCAAAGATACAGGCGTAGAAAAGAGAAGGGCCATATGCACCCAGTGTTCATAGCAGCATTGTTCACAATAGCTAAATCGTGGAAGGAACTGAGATGCCCTTCAACAGATGACTGGATTAAGAAGTTGTGGTCCATATATACAATGGAATATTACTCAGCTATCAGAAAGAACGAGTTCTCAACATTTGCTGCAACATGAACGGCACTGGAGGAGATAATGCTAAGTGAAAAAAGTCAAGCAGAGAAAGACAATTATCATATGATTTCTCTCAAATATGGAACATAAGAACTAGGAAGATCAGTAAGGCAAGAAAGGAATAAAGAATGGGGCTAATCAGAAGGGGGAATGAAACATGAGAGACTATGGACTCTGAGAAACAAACTGAGGGCTTCAGAGGGGAGGGAGCTGGGGAAATGGGATAGGCTGGTGATGGGTACTAAGGAGGGCATGTATTGCAAGGTGCACTGTGTGTTATACGCAACTAATGGATCATTGAACTTTACATCAGAAACCAGGGATGTACTGTATGGTGACTAACATAATATAATTTTAAAAAGATCAAAAAAAGAGAAAATAGCATAGAAAGCACTAGAGAATCCCTTACTGTAGACATTAAAGAACTAAAAATCTCCTCAAGCCACCATTAAAATTGCTATAACTGAGATGCAGTCGTAGATGAAGTCTATACAAAGTTAATGAATGAGGCAGAAGAACAAATCAGTGATATGGAAGATAAATCGATGCAAAGTAAGAAAGATGAAAAAGAAAGCGAGAAAGAAAACTGTTAGATCATGGTGGGAGACTTTGAGAACTCTTTGATTCCATAAAGTGAAATTGTATCTGCATTATACGGGTCACTTCTGATCAGGAACTGTAGGAATGGGTAGAAGCTAGCTGAGAACTTCCCTAATTTGGTGAAGGACATGAGTGTTCAAGTCCAGGAGGCACAGAGAACCTGCTTCAAATCAATAAAAGTAGGTGAATGCCTCAACATACAATACTGAGACTCACAAATTTCAAAGATAAAGAGAAAATCCTGAAAGCATCTCAGGACAAGAGTTCCTTCACCTCCAAGGGTAAACACATGAGGTTGGCAACAGACCTAACCAAAGAGACCTTGTGGGTCAGAAAGGACTGGCATGTTATATTCAAAGTGCTAAATTAGAAAAAAAATATGCAGCCATGAGTAGTGTATCCAGTAAGGCTGCCATTCAGAATAGAAGGAGAGATAGAGCTTTCAGGAAAAGAAAAAATAATTTGTGAACACTAAACCAGCCATGCAACAAATATTAAAGGGGATCCTCTGAGTGGAAAGAGAGACAAAAACGGAACAGAGAGATCTACAGAAACAGTGACTTTACAAGTAATACAATGGCACTAATTTCATATCTTTCAATAATTACTCTAAACGTAAATGAACAAAATGTTCCAATCAAAAGACATAAGGTATGATGGGTGGAGAACAATTTATCATCGTAGTGGACACCAACAGAAATTTGGAATAGCCATCCTTTCATCAGATATACCAGATTGTAAACTAAAGCATGTAATAAGAGGTAAAGAAGGACACTATATTATAAGAAAGTGGTCTATGCAACAGAAGATCTAACAATTATAAATAATGATGACCCTAACTTGAGAGAAGCCAAATCTACAAATTGATTAATAACAAAATTATAGATACACTTTGATAATAACAATAATAGTAGGGGACCTTAACAAACCACTCAAAGAAGGGGCAGATCATCTAACCAGATCACAAAGGAAACGAGGACTTTGAATGACACACTGGAACCAATGGACTCAACATATATTTTCAGAACATTTCATTCTAAAGCAACAAAGAACACATTCTTCTCAAGTGCACAGCAATCATTTTCCTGAATAGATCACATACTGGGTCACAAATCAGGTCTCAACCAGTACAAAGAGATTGAGATCATATCAGGCATCTTTTCAGACCACAATGCTTAAAACTTGAAGTGTGCCACAAGGGAACATTTGGAAGGACAACAAATACGTGGAGGTCAAAGAACATCCTACTAAAAATGAATGGGTCAACTAGGAAATTAAAGAAGAATATTAAAAATACTTGGAAGCAAACGAAAATGAAAACACAACAGTCCAATAGCTTTGGGCTGCAGCAAAAGTAGTCCGAAAAGGAAAGTGTAAAGCAGTACAGGCTTTCCTCAAGAAACAAGAAAAGTCTGAAATATACAATGCAACCTAATGGAGCTCAAAAAAGAACAGCAAAGAAAGTCAAAATCCAGCAGGAGAAGAGAAATAAAAAAGATTAGAGAAGAAATCGATGAACTAGAAAACAAAACAAAACAATAGGACAGAACAGTTAAAACAAGAGCTGCTTCTTTGAAAGAATTAATAAGATCAAGAAACCCTTAGCCAGACTTATCAGGAAAAAAAAAGAGAAAGGACCCCAAACCATGAATGAAACAGGAGAGAGCAAAACCAACACCACAGAAATACAAACAATTATAAGAGAATATTATGAGACATTATATGCAAGAAACTGGGAAATCTGGAAGAAATGGGCAAATTCCTGGAAGAATAGAAATTACCTTAACTGGAATAGGAAGACCTACAAAACCTGAACAGACAATAACCATTGATGTAATTGAATCAGTAATCATACATTGCTCAATGAACAAGAGTATAGGTCCAGATGGTTTCCCAGGGGAATTATACCAAGGATTTAAAGAAGAAATCATACTTAGTCTTCTGCACGTTTTCCAAAAAATAGAAATGGATGGAGATTGTCCAGACTCATTTAATGAGGCCAACCTTATCTTCATCCCCAAACCAAAAACCCCACCAAAAAGGAGAATTATAGTCCAATATCCCTGATGAATATGGATGCAAAAATTCTCACCAAGATACTAGCCAATAGGATCCAACAGTACATTAAGAGGATTATTTACCATGACCAAGAGGGATTAATTCCTGGACTGCAGGAGTGGTTCAACAACCATAAATCTATCAGTGTGATACACCACATTAATATAAGGACAAGAACAATATGATCCTCTCAATAGATGCAGGGAAAAAGTATGACAAAATACAGCATCCATTCTTGAAAAGATTCCTCCACCAT
The DNA here is from genome assembly GCF_002007445.2 of Ailuropoda melanoleuca. Classification (NCBI taxonomy): domain Eukaryota; kingdom Metazoa; phylum Chordata; class Mammalia; order Carnivora; family Ursidae; genus Ailuropoda; species Ailuropoda melanoleuca. Next base: position 507,912 of record NW_023253040.1, read on the forward strand.
GTAGGGATAGAGGAAACATAACTCAATATCCTAAAAGTCACATATGAAATGGTGTATTTCATTCTCAATGGGGAAAAACTAAAAGCACACTGTATTAAAGAAAACACTTCATAAAAAGGACTTTACCAAAATTGAAAACGTTTGCTCTATGAGAACTTTTGTTCATGAAACATGAAAAGACAAGCTGTAGACTAGGTGAACATATTTGCAATCTATGTATCTGACAATGAACTTCTACCTAAAATATGCAAAGAACTCCCAACCCTCCACAGAAAAAAAACTAAACTATCCAAATAGAAAATGGGCAAAAAGACATGAACAGGCATTACATCAAAGAGGATATGCAGATGGCACATAAGCAGAAGGGGAAAAAAAATGTTCTGCATCACTAGCCATGAGGGAAACACAAATGAAAACCTGACTGAGTTATCACTACTATCCACCTGTTGGGACAGCTGGTTAATATAACACACAGTAAAAACATCAAATTTTGTACAGAGCCAGCTGGTAGGAAGGTAAATGGAACAGCCACTCCAGTAAGTCAGGTTGATAGGTTCTACAAAAGCAAAACATAAATCCTACAATGTAGCAAGCACTCTCCTGGACCTTTATCACAAAGAATGAAAACTTAAGATCCCATGAAACACTGTGCATAAATATTCACTCTGGGTTTATTCATAATAGCTGAAAGACTGGAAACAACCAAAATGGGTAAAGGGTGCCCCTCGGAAGGGACCTTTCTGAACTGCCTGAAGCTACTTGTGAATCTATGAATCTACCTCTCTACCTCCTGACCTATCTGTAGCAGTGTTCTGTCAGCACACCTAGGAATATTCCCTAAGACTAGCAGTCCCACCCTGGTCACTGGAGCTCCAAGGTTCCCTAAAGGCCCCAGGACCCTAAGGTGTTGGTATCAAGCAGCAATGAAGGAGGCAGGAAGTGTCTGGTGCTGTTCTGTGACTTGGCAGGTGCTGGGCTGTAATGCCCTGTAGCCCTAATGTGCATAAAAGGCCAGATATGAGTAAGGCAGCTCCCACACTGCTCTCCTCCCAAAGAGATGTTTTCCTTTGGGGAGGAAAGGCCAGGACAAGGACCTGGCTCACAGTCTACCCTCTTTTCTTCCACCTTCCTCTGGACTGCATCTGTCCCCTGCCCTTGTAGAGCCCTCCTCAACCCTGCCATCTCCTGTCTCCTGCTCACACAACAACCACCCCACCAAAGTTGCCCCCATTTTACAGATGAAGGAGTGGAGACTCGAGGGGTGAGCAGCTCTGGTTGCCAGCCCATCCAGGAGCCTGATGTTTGTGGAACCCAGGGTATGGTGAGCAGAATCTGAGCAGCTAAGCACAGGAGGTTCCATGTGTTGGGATCACATAAGCAACCCACATCCGCTTACATCTAAGTGACCTGGACTAGACCAGACTCCAGACTGACTCCTGAAAACAGCAACTTCAAATCAGTTGAGACACCATCCATTTTAGGGATGAAAGCTTCCCACCTCCCAAGGCCCCCTGAAGTTCACTTCCCACCCCCAGAGGAAGCTTCCTCAGGGCTCCCATCTGTGTATGCCAAGGAGCTATGAGCACACTTCCTTGACTGAGCTCAGCCCAGGAGCCATAGCTCTAGGCTCTTCCTCTTCCTAGCTCACTGGGATCAGCACTTCACCTGAGCTTCCAGCCCACATCACTGGGGCTAAGAGGGCCCATTTTCCAGGAGGGGATGAACCTGGAACCTCAGTTTTCAACTCCCTTCTGACCCCCTGTGTCCAATTTATCACAGAATCTCGGCTCCGCCTTTTGGAATTGGACCTTTTCCTTCATACCCAAGCAGACCCCACAATCTACAAGATTCACTTGTCCCCACCTCTCACACTGTGCCTTACTCTGTGCAAACACCCAGGCACTTAAAGTACACAATGTGAATCCATGTCTCCCCCCAATTCCTGCAGTGCCTCTTTGGTCAGAACAGAGCCCACCCCCCTGCCCCTTACACCATTCTGTCTACCGTCATCTCCCCACACCTCTTCACTCAGAGACAAGGAATGATCCCATGCCTCTGGACTCCCTCCTCCCTGGTTTCTGGTCTTGTCATATTTGCTCTTCAAAGGACTGCATTACACAAGAACCTGTCATGGAGAAACACTTGCTGTTGTGGCCGCAGTTTGAAGCCATAACATCAGGGTCCAACCTCAGGTTTAGCAACAATCTCTGGGGGGTATCAGCCAGAAATGCTTTATGCAGAAATACCTGTGTACAGACATACTGCTTCTCTATTCCTTCCAATCGGAATGGTGCTGACCTCAGCAGCTGTGCTTGGGTTGTAGAGATCAGTATGTCTGAAAGTGTTGATGAGGTGAGCAGGGTGTGCTCAGTGTCAGCTCTGCATGCTTCACCAATACTTTCTCAGAGCCATGGTGACCCCTGCTCAGCATTAGGAAATGTGATGACTCATAAGTGGCAGTAGTGACTGAAAGCCAGGCTGCACATTACGGTCACCCAGGAGTTGTTTCTCATAAATTCTTCATTCAGAAATGATCATTTAAATTCTTTACTTAACCTGACATTCAAATTCATACCACACCTGTACTCCTGGAAATGACCACATTTTTACCATCTCCCCTTCTATGCCATCATGGGTAGGTTCACAAATGTCAACCCTTGGACACTGCATAGGAGGCAGAAACTTCCAGGAAGACCTTCATTCGAATGAAGAACCTCTCCACCTCATGGACCTGAGCCTGCCTCTCACTTCATTCCTTGGCCTGTTATTTTAAGGCCCCCACTTCTCCCTCCAGGATGGAGGACCTCTTGTTCAACTGGAGGATCTCAGCCAATGTTTCCTCTGTGCTCAGGGCCTTGGTCTCCTCTAGAATTCCCCCCAGCCCCCTTCCTCATTTTCTGCTCTGGGTCTTAATGCAGTCTTCAAACCACTGGTCTGTTTCATCTTCGAGGCCATAGCGTTGATTTCTTCTGAGGATGAGAACTCCCCAAAAGATGACTAATGCACAGGTAACAGGGCATAAATTCATCAGACTGAAGTCAATCCCAGGGAGAAGGGGACTGGATGCTCACTTCTATGCAGAGTCAGAATGCACCCAATAAGCAGGTTTTGGGTCAGGCTGGTGTTCCATTGGCTTTTTAGCCCAGTGCTTAGCTGGGTTGCAGGGCTTCTGGTTTGAAGTCTCCAAGGTAGCCATGGGTCCAGTGGACTCATGGGTTCAGTGATGTGCAGGTTTGGAGTTCTCATAGCATGAGACAAAGTGACAAGCCCAGTGTTTGAGTGTCCTGTGTTCTGGTTCCATGTTTAAGGGCATGTGGTGAACCCACTGTCCAGGTGCCTCCTTGGCCTAGTGCAGAGCTGTATTGTTGGTCTCCAGGTTGAAAGGCACATGGTGAGCCTGCTGTCCAGGTGCTTCTCTGCCTAGAACAGTGCTGAGTTCTTGGTTGCCAGGTCCAAGGACACACGGTTAGGCCTCTGTCAAGGTGCCTGGTTTGCCTAGCACAGAGTTGAGTTGTTGGTCTTGAGGACAAGGGCTCATGGTGAGCCATCTGTGCAGGTGCCTGCTTCACCTAGCAGAGAGCTGTGTTTAGGGTCTCTAGGTCCATGGCTCATGGAGAGCCTGCTGTCAAGTTGCCTGCTTGGACTAGCACAGAGCTGAGTTGTTGGTCTCCAGGTCCAAGGGCACATGGTATCCTGCTCTCCAGGTGAGTCCTTTTCCCATTGCTGACCTGGGATATAGGACTCATGGTTTCTTGGCACTTGCCCAGCCCAGTGTTCTCTGGACTCACTTGCCTTGTGCTGTACTTGGCTGGCCAGCCTGTGGTATGAGGGCTGATATTCCACCCAGTGCCTTTGTGACCCATCTGGCCAATGTCAAATGAGTTCAGAAGTCTCCAAGTCTGAGGGCTCCTTTTGGGTGCTCTGTTGTGGGAAATGAATTGCTCTGTGTTCTGCTGTGTTTGAGGGTTGGTGGTCTCTTGGCCCCTAGTTGGCCTGGTGTATGGGGATTAGTTTGTCCATTGCTGACTTGGGTCAGAGAGCTTGTGATCTGAAGACCTATGTTGCAATGACTCCCACTGTGTCCAATGATGTGGTGATTCCTTCTCCCAGTACTTACTTGGTTCCTAAAATTCCCCTCTGCCAGGTGTCTGGAAACATTGTACACCTTGTGCTCATCTGGGTCAGCTGGATGTTCAGGACATTCATGTCCTCTGTACTGATCTGGGCTGGAGGGCTCCAGAGTTGTAGTGTGCCCAGTGCTCCCTCAGGACATGGAATCAGCTTTCCAGTACTGAGCCCAGTTGGGACCCCAGAGATGTGTTGCCCAGCTGGTTGAGAATCCACGGTACTCTGATTGCTAGTGTCCCACTCCCACATGCCAAATGGAAATGTGTACCTGAGCAGCCAGGCAATCTTCATAGTGGGAAACATGTCCAGCAGTCACCAAGAGTGGGTTTGTGGAATCTCAGGACCACAGAGGAGCACAAGAGTAGGCACGAACATGACAGTGGAGTGCAGAATGTTGGTGAGAGGCCCGGGGTGAGAGGAGTGAGCAGGGAGCTTGCCATGGGCAGGGGCAGAGAACAGGGCAGAGAAGGTGAGGAATAGCAGCAGGAAGAGCTGTGGCTGAAGTGCCATCTCTCTCTCAGTGCAGCCTGGGCTGTTGCCGTGCTTTATAATCGCCCTGGGGTATCACAATGCCTTCTTGTGATGTCACCACCATGCCCTGGCCTATCACCAGGGCACTGTTAAGTTGGCCCCATTTGGTTGGCCAATCACGAGGCAGCTCAGCTGGCCAATTACTGATGGTGTTCTCAACGATCCTCCTGACATCATTGCCTGGAAACCATGTTTCAAAGAAAACAAGTTAACTTTCCATCAGGATGAAAAATTAATATTTAGGTTGTATTTATAATTACATTCATGGAGAAGCTGAAACACTCAACAAGTGAAAAGCTAAGTGTGTCATTCAGAGCCACCATTCACTAAAACACTGACACCAATGTTAATGAACACATGAGCCATTAGACCCCATGAAATATCACACTACAGGTGTAAGTGGGCAACATGGCACTAGAGCAAATGCTGCTCTCAACTTATCCATAAATGCTCAAAAATATGTCTAGACAATCGTAGATATTGTGTTTGGTACACCTTCCCACAATAAACCTGAACCTGGGAAGGATGAAGCTGTGTCACCTGTTGCCAAAACAACATACAGCCTCATAGAAGGGGGACAATGAATTCCAGCCTGTCACCACGTTCACAGCCATCATGTCCAGATCCAATCAGAAAGTTCTGGGGGAAGGAGTTACGTTTCTCCCCTCCCTTGAATACAAATACATAGTTATCAGATCATTCTGAACACCCAAGAAATCAATCAGAGGTCTGAGAAAACAAATGCTGCAAGTTTACAAGTAGAAAAGCAATGATCATTTGGAAGATGAGAGGTGGAGAGACTTGAATTTGATGTGATACAGCTGAGGATACAGCAGGGGAGAGAGAGTATGCTTGAGGAGGCTACACAAAGTATGAAAAGCAGCAGGGTGAAAATCAGAAATGTTGGAAGTCTGGGTAAAGAAGAGGTGGTTTAAACATACAATGGAATATTACTCAGCCACCAAAAAGAATTAACTCTTGCCATTTATAACAATGTGGATGGAATTAGGGGGTATTACATTAAGTAAAATTAGTCAGTCAGAGAAAGACAAATATCATATAATTTTACTCATATGTGGAATTTAAGAAGAAAAACACATGAATATAGGGGAAGGGGAGGAAAATAAAATAAGATGAAAACAGAGAGGAAGGCAAACTATAAAAGAGTCTGAACTGTAGGGACCAAACTGAGGGATGCTGGAGGGGGATTGGTGGAGAGACGAGGTAACTTGGTGATTGGGCATTAAAGAGTGCACATGATGGAATAAGCACTAAGTGTTCTATGCAACTAATACAAAACTAAATTCTACCCCTAAAACTAATTTAAAAAATTAGTGTGTTCAAGAAACTTCCTTATTTGTTCCCCAGCACACAGGAAGCTCCCAGTAATGACATGTTGAAATAGTGAGCTCAGAGCTATCTCATCACGGAGCAGATACACAGGGTCTGGAGCTCAGGGGAGAGAAGAGTAATGAGCAGAGAGGTGCTCTCTGAAACTGGGGGATAGATGGGTTTCCCCATGAGGACCATAAAGAGAAGAAGACCATGTGGCCTAGGACTGAAAACCAACCATAGAGGCACACGCAAAAAAGCTGGAAAAGGAAACTGAAACCGAAATGAGCAAAGAAGTAAAATGGGTCACATAAGTGAAGAGCGGAGTGTTCCCAAGACTCCTGAGTTACTTGTGGCCCCTAGACGGGCTGAGTGAGGCTAATTCCAGCTGGATTGCATTTGGGTTTCTATCACTGTCAGACAAACCCAATTCTGTTTTATATATAATTTCTGACTCATATATTTTAAATGTATTTTCACTAAATTATTTTAGTCACCATACAGTACATCCCTGGTTTCTGATGTAAAGTTCGATGATTCATTAGTTGCGTATAACACCCAGTGCACCATGCAATATGTGCCCTCCTTACTACACATCACCAGCCTATCCCATTCCCCCACACTCCTAGCTCTGAAGCCCTCAGTTTGTTTCTCAGAGTCCATAGTCTCTCATGCTTCATTCCCCTGATGATTACCCCCCTTCTTTATCCCTTTCTTCCCCTACTGATCTTCCTAGTTTTTATGTTCCATAGAAGAGAGAAATCATATGATAATTGTCTTTCTCTGCTTGAAATATTTCATTTAGCATTATCTCTTCCAGTGCATCCATGTTGCAGCAAATGTTGAGAACTCGTTCTTTCTGATAGCAGAGTAATATTCCATTGTATGTATGGACCACAACTTCTTAATCCAGTCATCTGTTGAAGGGCATCTCAATTCCTTCCATGATTTAGCTATTGTGGACAATGCTGCTATGAACATTGGGGTACGTATGGCGCTTCTCTTCACTACGTCTGCATCTTTGGGGTAAATACGCAGTAGTGCAATGGCCGGGTCATACGGTAGTTCAATTTTTATCTCTTTAAGGGACCTCCACACTGTTTTCCAGAGTGGCTGTACCAACTGGCATTCCCACCAAAAATGTAGGAGGGATTAAATTTCTCCACATCCTCTCCAACAATTGTTGTTTCATGCTTTGTCAATTTTTGCCATTCTGACTGGCGTAAGGTGGTATCTTAGTTTGGTTTTGACTTGAATTTCCCTTATGGCTAGATTTTGAACATTTTTTCATGTGTCTGTTAGCCATTTGTATGTCTTCATTGGAAAAGTGTCTGTTCATATCTTCTGCCCATTTTATGATTTATTTATTTGTTTCTCATGTATTGAATTTTAGAAGTTCTTTGTAGATCTTGGATACCAGTCTTTTATCTGTAGCATCATTTGCACATATATTCTCCCATTCCATAGGCTGCCTCTTAGTTTTTTTGACTATTTTCTTGGCTGTGCAGAAGCTTTTTATCTTGACGAAGTCCCACAAGTTCATTTTATCTTTTGTTTCTGTTGATTTTGGAGATGTGTCATGAAAAAGTTTGCTTTGGCCGATGTCGTAGAGATTGCTGCCTATGCTCTCCTCTAGGATTTTGATGGATTCCTGTCTCGCATCAAGGTCTTTCATCCATTTGGAGATTATCTTTGTGTATGGTGTGAGTGGTCAAGTTATATTTTTTCAATTGAAGCATCATTGACACACAATAACATGGTAGCTTCATGTGGACATTATATTGATTGGAGAAGTTTTTACCTTATCCTATACTCACTACAAGTGTAGCTCCCATGGGTCACCAGAGACACTATTACAATAACATTGAAAATATTCCCTTCATTGTGCCTTTCATCCATCTGATTATTCATCCCATAATGGGAAGCCTGTGTCTCCGACTCCCCTGCACACATTTCTCCCATGCCCCGTTGCCTCTCCTCTGGCAAATATCACTTTGTTCCCTGTATTTATAGGTCTTATTCTGCTTTTTGTTTGGTTGTTTATTCATTTGTTTTGCTATTCAGATTCCACATAAGACTGAATTCATACACTATTTGTCTTTCTCTATCTGACGTATTTCACCTAGGTTTATGCCGTCTGGGTCTATCCATGTTGTGCCAAATGACAAGACCTCATCCATTTTTATGGCGGAGTAATTTTCCATTTTGTATATGTACCACCTGTTTTTTACCCATTCATCTGTTTTTTTTTAATAGATAGTAAGAATATTTTAAAATTATTTAATTATTGTGTGTGTGTGTGAGAGAGGGAGAGATCATGAGTGGGGGAGGGGCAGAGGGAGAGGGAGAATGTTTAGGTTCCCCACTGAGAATGGAGCCTGACACTGGTCTTGATCCCAGGACTCTGAGGTCATGACCTGAGACAAAGGCAGACACTTAACTGACTGAGCCACCCAGGTGCCCTATAGATAGTAAGATTTATTTTAATTTTTCAATCTGCCAAAAACAGAAACAAAAAAATCACAGTATACTCATATATATCCACAGTATGGGCATTTCCAGAGGTCTTACATTAAGAATCATTGTTTCTTTTCAACTACATGACAGTATTGCATATGCCATAATAACACTTTACAACAACAATCCATCAGCAGTCATAGAGACATTATGATTTTACATTTCTTTTTTTCCCTAAGATTTTCTTATTTATTTGTCAGAGAGAGAAAGACAGCACAAGCAGGGGGAGCAGCAGGCAGAGGGAACAGCTGACTCCCAGCTGAGTAGGGAGCCCAATGTGAGACTGGATCTCAGGACCATAGGATCACGATCTGAGCCAAAGGTGGACACTTAAGGGACTGACCCAAACCCAGGCATCCCATGATTTTACATTTCCATAGATGATAAGAAAGTTGACAATTTCACAGCAATTTCTTTCCTCATAATGGTTGCCTGTTTCCAGTCTAGCAGAGCAGGTCTCCACACATGCTTTTGGAAACCTGAGCTTTTAAGCTCCAACAGTGGCTACATGAGAAGTTTTATCCTTCCCAGATCCAAAGATAAATGAGGAAGTAGTCAACATCTGAGTGTGTCCACTTATGACAAAAAGTGAGAAAGAGAGAGAGGGGAGAAGAAGAGACAGATCTGAAGAAAGAGATAGAGACAAGGAGGGAGGAAAGGCAAAAAAACAAGG
>NW_023253040.1:517192-532542 GCF_002007445.2 Ailuropoda melanoleuca
TCTTCTAGGATTTTTATGGTTTCCTTTCACAAAAATATGTCTTTAATCTATTTTGAATTTATTTTTGTGTATGGGATAGAAAGTTGTCCAAATCCTTCTGCAGGTTGTTATACAATTTTTCCAACACAATTTGTGTAAGAAACATTCTTTTTCCCATTGGATATTCTTTCCTACTTTTTTGAAAATTAATTGACCTTATAGTTGTGGATTCATTTATGGGTTTCCTATTCTGTTCTATTGATCTATGCATCTATTTTTGGCCAGCATCATACTGTCATGATCACTACAGCTTTGGGGTTTTTTTAATAATAATTTTGTATTATATTATGTTAGTCACCATACAATACATCCCTAGTTTTTGATGTAATGTTCCATGATTCAGTACTTGTGTTTTTTAATATAACTTGAAGTCTGGAATTGTGATACCTCCAGCTTTGCTTTTCTTTTTCAGAGTTGCTTTGGTAATTCAAGGTCTTTTTTGTTCCACGCAAATTTTAGGTTTGTTTGTTCTAGCTCAGTGAAAAGTGCTATTTGTATTCTGATTAGGATTGTATTAAATGTGTAGGTTGTTTTGTGTAGGATAGACATGGTAATGATATTTGTTCTTCATATTCATGACTATTAAATGTCTTTCCATTTCTGTGTGTCATCTTCCATTTCTTTCATGAATGTTTTGGAGATTTCAGAATATTGATCTTTCACCTCTTTGGTTAGGTTTATTCCTAGATATTTTACAGGTTTTGGTGCAAATGTAAATGGAAATGATTCCTTAATTTGTCTTTCTGCTGCTTCATCATTGGTGTAGAAAAAATGCAATTGTTTTTTGTATGGTCATTTTCTATCTTATGAGTTTACTGAATACGTGTATCAGTTCTAGCAATTTTGGGGGGTCTAAAGATTCCAAAAGGGCATTCTCAATAGAGTATCTTGTCATCTTCAAATACTGAAAGTTTGCCTTCTTCATTGACAATTGGGTGCCTTTTCGTTCTTTGTGTTGTTTGAATGCTGTGGCTAAGACTTCCAGTAGTATTGTAAATAACGGTCATGAGAGTGAACATCACTGTCTGGTTCTTTTTTTTTTTTTAATATGTTAGTCTCCATACATCATTAGCTTTTGATATAGTGTTCGATGATTCATTCTTTGCATATAACACCCAGTGCTCCATGCAATATCTGCCCTCCTTAATGCCCTTCACCGGTTCACAATAGCCAAACTGTGGAAGGAGCCGAGATGTCCTTCAACAGACAAATGGATAAAGAAAAAATAGTCCATATATACAATGGAATATTACTCAGGCATCAATAAGAATTATTACCCAATATTTGCATCAACATGGGTGGAACTGGAGGGGATTATGCTAAGTGAAATAAGTCAAGCAGAGAAAGACAATTATCATATGGTTTCACTGTCTGGTTCTTACCCTTAGAGGAAAAGTTCTCATTTTTTCCCAATTGAGGATGAAAATTAGTTGTGGGGTTTTCACGAATGGCCTTTATTATACTGAGGTGTGTTCCCTTTAAAATTTCTTTGTTGAGGTTTTTTCTCAAGAGTGTTGTACTTTGTCAATTTTTTTTCTGCATCTGCTGAAAGGAGTATATGGTTGTTATCCTTTCTTTTATCAAGATGGTGTATTACATTGATTGATTTCTGAATATAGAACAATTACTGCAATGCAGGAATAAATACCACTTGATAGTGTTGAATGATTTCTTTAATGTGTTGTTGGATTTGGCTTGCTAGTATTTTATTGAGAATTTTGCATCTGTGTTCATTAAGAATATTGGCATAGAGTTCTGTTTTTAAAGTGTTGTCTTTTTTTATTTCAACATTTATTTTACTTTATTTTATTTTTAATTTTTTATCATATGTTAGTCACCATACAGTACATCCTTAGTTTTTGATGTAGTGTTCCATGATTCATTGTTTGAATATAACACCCGGTGCTCCATTCAATACATGCCCTCCTTAATACCCGTTGCTGAGCTAACCCATACCCTCACACCCCTCCCCTCTGAACCCCTCAGTTTGTTTCCCAGAGTCCATAGTCTCTCATGGTTCATTCTCCCTTCTGTTTACCCCCCCTTCATTGTTGTCTTTATCTGATTTTGGTATCAGAGTAATGCTAGCCTCGTTGAATAAACTTGGGAGTTTTTCTTACTTTTATATATTTTGGAATAATTTAAGAATAAGTGGTTCCACACAAATAAGGTCTGTTTGTTCCAGTTCTTTGAAAAATGTCATTGGTATTTTGATCGGGATGGCATTGAAAGTGTAGATTGCTCTGGGTAGCATAGACATTTTAACTATGTTAATTCTTCTGATCCATGAGCATGGACTATTTTTCCATCTTTTTGTGTCTTCTTCAATGTCTTTCAATAGTGATTTGTAGTTTCTAGAATATTGATTCTTTACATCTCTGATTAATTCTGAGATAACGTATGATTTTTGGTGTGGTCCATATCTGCAATGGAATATTACTCAGCCATCAAAAAGAACAATTTCTCAACATTTTCTCCAACATGGACGGGACTGGAGGAGATAATGCTAAGTGAAGTAAGTCAAGCAGAGAAAGACAATTATCATATGGTTTCACTCATTTATGGAACATAAGAACTAGGAAGACCGGTAGGGAAAGAAAGGGAAGAAGAAGGGGGGGTAAACAGACGGGGGGATAGGCTGGTGATGGGTATAGGAGGGCATGTATTGCACAGTGCACTGGGTGTTATATGCAAGTAATGAATCATGGAACTTTACATCAAAACTAGGGATGTACTGTATGGTGACTAACATAATAAAAAATAATATTATTAATAAAAAATTTAAGAACAAGTGGTATTAAATCTTCTTTAAATGTTTGGTAGAATTCACCTCTGAAGCCACATGGTTCTGGAGTTTGGTTTGTTGGGAGATTTTTGATTATTGATTCAATTTATTTGCTGGTTAGTGGTCTGTTTAAGTTTTCTCTTTCTTCCTGTTTCAGTTTTGGTAATTTATATGTTTCTGGGAATGTATTCATTTCTCCCAGGTTGTCCAAATGGTGAACATATAGCTTCTATAATGTTTATTGTAATCGCTTGTATTTCTGTGTTTTGTGTTATTATTTCTCCTCTCTAGTTTGTGATTTTCAGTCTTTTATCGTTTCTTTTTGATAAATCTAGCAAGAGGTTAATCAATATTGTTATTTTTTTTTCACAAAAGCAGCTTCTAGTTTTACTGATCTATTCTATTGTTTTGTAAGTTTCCATATCATTTACTTCTGCTCTAATCTTTATTATTTCCTTCCCTCTATTGACTTTAGGCTTAATTTTTTGTTCTTTTCTAGCTTAATGAGGTGTAAGATTAGGTTATTTATTTTAGATTTTTCTTGCTTCTTGAGGTAGGCCTATATTGCTATAGACTTCACACTTAGGACCAATTTTTTTTGCATCCTAAAGGTTTTAGAAAGTTAGGATTTCATTTTCATTTGTTTCATGTATTTTTCTAAATTTCTTTTTGATTTCCTGGTTGACCCGTTCATTGTTTATTAGAATGTTTTAAACTCCATGTAACTGTGGTCTTTCTAAATTTTTTCTTGTGGTTGATTCCTAGTTTCATACTGCTGTGGTCAGAAAAGGTGAATGATACAACATCAATATTTTCATTTTGTTTAGGCCTATTTTGTAACCTAATACATGATCTCTTCTGGATATTGTGCCGTGTGCACTTGAAAAGAATGTGTATTCTGCTGTTTTAGGATGAAATTCTCTGAATATACATATTAAATCTATTTGTTCCAGTGTGCATTCAAAGCCATTGTTTCCATGTTGATTTTCTTTTTAGATGATCTGTCCATTCTTATTGTATTAATGAGTTCTTTTAATGTTTACTGTTAATTGTCTTATATACTTGGTTGTTTTCATGTTGTGTGTGTAAATATTTGCAATTGTAAAGGGTACCTGAATGGCTCAATCAGGCATGCTTTTGACTCTTGATTTCAGCTAAGATCATAATCTGAGGGTCTTGGGATTGATCCCCATGTCAGGCTTTGTGCTTATCGGGGAGTCTGCTTGAGGATTTATCTCCCTCTCCCTCTGGCCCTTCCCCTATTTTCATTCTCTCTTTGTCAAATAAATACATAAATAAATAAATAAATAAATAAATAATAATAAAATAATTCAATATTTACAATGGTTAGGACTTCTTGTGGATTTTCCCCTTTCTTTTAATACAGTGCCCTTCTTTATCTATTATTGCATTCTTTATTTTACCATATAAGTATGTCCATTCTATGGACTCTGGGAAACAAACTTAGGGCTTCAGAGGGGAGGGGGGTGGGGGATTAGGATAGGTCAGTGATCAGTATTAAGGAGGACACATATTGCATGGAGTACTGGGTGTTATACACAAATAATGATTCATGGAACACTACATCAAAAACTAAAGATGTACTATATGGTGACAAACATAACATAATAAAAATTATTATTAAAAAAGTATTGCTATTCTGGGTTACTTTTTTCAACATTTTATTTATTTATTTGACAGAGACAGAGAAAGCACACACAAGCAGAGGGAATGGCAGAGGGAGAGGGAGAAGCAGGCTCTCCACTGAGCAGAGAGCCTGATGCAGGACTCAATCCCAGGACCCTGGGATCATGACTTGAGCCGAAGGCAGCTGCTTAACCGACTGAGGCACCCAGGTGTCCCACTCTGGGTTAGTTTTGATATCCAATTACATTATAAATGTTTCTGAATCCCTTCACATTCAATCTGCAGGTTTAAGTCAATTAAATTTCTTCTAGGAAGCATTGTTGTTTCTTAACCATTATTTTATCATTTTTGTTTTGATTGGAGCATTTAGTTCATTTATATAAGGAATAATTATTTAAGGATATGTGTTAATTTCCATTTTATTACTTTTGTTTTCATTGTTTTTAGAGATTTTTCTCTGATCCTTTCTTATCTTTGTCACTTTTGGTCTTTCTTTTGCACTTGAGTCCTCTTTGCTATTTCTTGAAGGGCTAGTTAGGATGTCAAAAACTCCCTTAATTTTGTTTATCTAGGAAACTGTTTATCTCTTCTATTCTGAAAGATAGCCTAACTGGATAGAGTATTATTGGCTGTAGATTGTTCCCAAACAGTATTTTGTATATACTATGCCCCTCTCTTACGGATTGCTATCTTTCTGTTGAAAATGTTCACCTAGGCTTATGTGTTTTTCCTTGTAATTTAAGGGCTTATTCTGTATTGCTAATTTGAAGATATTTTTTTCTTAATAGTATATTTGCAAATTTAATTACATTATGTCTTGGTGTTGGCATGTTTTTGTTGAATTAGATAGGAGTTCTCCATGCCTCCTAATCTGAGTATCTGTTTTCTGCACCAGATTAGGGACTTTTTCAGTTATTATACCTTCAAATAAATTTTCTGCTGTCTGTTTTCACTCTTCTGCTTCTGGGACTCCTATAGTATGAATATTATTATGTTTAATGGAATACTGAGTTCCCTAAGTTTATTCTTGTTTGTCTGATTCTTACTTCTCTCTTTTGTTCAGTTTCATTACTTTTCATCACTTTCTTTTCTAGGCGACTGATTGGTTTCTCTGTCTCTTCCCGTCTGCTGTTCATTGCATCCAGCATGTTTCTAATCTCATATATTGGACTCTTTATCACTCATTGATCTTTTTTTCTCTTTTATTTCTGTGGTAAGATTCTCATTGATGTCTTTTATTCTTTTCTCAAGACCAGTCTGTAGCTTTATGATTGTTACTTTAAATTTTCTATGAGGCCTGTTACTTATATCTGTTTTGCTTAGATCTCTGGCCATGGCCTTATCTTGTTTTTCATTGGGACACATACTTCCATCTTGACAGTTTGTCTAAGTCTTTGCCTTTTCCTGTGTGTTAGAAAAAAAAAACTAGTTATGTCTCCTGCTTCTGAAAGTAATGACATTGTGAAAAAGAGGTATTGTAATACACAGGGCCTGGTGCTTCAGGGAGTGTCTCTTGTGTGTGTTGCATACACTCAGCTGTTGTGTTTAGCTGACTTATCTTTCAGGCCAGTCACCTGAAGAGGCTCTCCTTGCCTGCTTTTGGCCATGTTTGGTCCTGGGCCAGAATGTGGCAAGTTTTAACTAGGTATGTTCTGGTCAGTTTGTGAAATGAGACCTTACATCATCTCCACCCGTACTGAAGGCTTTCAGAACTCTCTGGATAAGAGATGTAATATGGGAAGCAGTCTGTGTTTATCTTTTGGTGGAGGATCACAGCCTGTTGGGATTGAGGCAAGCTTGACTGAGAACAGCAGTCCATCAAGAGCATAGGATTGGGGCTTGGCATAGTCCAATTAGGCAGCCATTGTTGGTACTATGGCATGACCACAGGTGGCTTTATCTTTAAGCTGAAGGTCAGGGGAAGGAAATGTCATAGGCCAGCTGCTTTTTTCCTGGATTTGCATCTGCCAGAATGTTGTCTCTCAGAGTGAATAATCTCCCTACTGTGTCCCAGATAATCTTCAGATTGCTGTTTTCACACTGTCTACCTGTGAAAATTCCCTGACTTCTTTCTAGTTGCAGTGCAGTGCCTTCTGGACTCTTCCCCAACCAAGCCCAGAGATCTTTAAAATTCTAGAATTTAAGACCCACTATTTTTAAGACCTTAATAAATCAGCCCCTCTGATTTTCTATAAAAATGGTTTTGAGGAAACATTCTCCTTGTGTGTTCCCTCCTCTCTCTCTCTTGCTCATCTCAGTTAATATGACTCCTTACCCTCTGTAGTACCCACAATCTGTTTCTTTAACAAACCATGTCTCCATACCTCCCACCTTCTTTGATGTGGCCTCTTCTTCCTCTTTAGTTTTGGAGTTTGTTCTGTCAGTCTTCAGTTCAATCTTTGGGTCATTTAGGATGACTTGATAGTCATTTTTTTTAACTAACATTGAGAGGCCCCTCTAATCCCATTTAGTAGAGACCAGATGTTAACTACAGGGATTTTGCAGGGAGCCAGTGAAAATATAAGAAGAGTAGAATTGAGAAAACATCTCTCTAAGAGGAAAATGTAAAATATATAACTTTAATATTGAAAACAATTTTATTTTGGGGCACCTGGGTGGCTCAGTTGGTTGGGCATCTGCTTTCAGCTCAGATCATGATCCCAGAGTCCTGAGATTGAGTCCTGCATTTGGTTTCCTTCTCCATGGGGAACTTGCTTCTCCCTCTCTCTCAGCCTGCTCCTCTGCCTCCTTGTGCTCTCTCTCTGTCTGTCTCTTTCTCTGTCAAATAAATATATAAAATATTAAAAAATAGAAAACACTTTTATTTGGACATGAAATAACTTACCAAATACATTTGTAATTATCTACTGCCCATACAGAATGGAGAATTCATGTTTCACTAGAGACTTTCTAGGAAGTTTGAGTTGGTTAATGTAAACAATACTTTCTAATTTATTGTCTCTTGTAAGGTGAGGACAAATGTATCTTTTTAGGTCATGATAAGTCACTTATATTCTATGAATGTCACTTATTTAACAAGTGTGGATGGTTATACCACTGTCAGATTTTTTTTTTTTTGGTTGGGATAATTTCTGACATTTATCCATGATGCTAATCAGATGGTCAATAATGTTCACGTTTGTGTCTTCCCTTCCACATATGGCAATGGCCCAGGAGGAAAGCATGATCTTCCTCTCATCCAGTGTGTAACGTCAAACATATGATATCAATTTTCATCTGTATGAAATAAGATTAATGTTAGTGCATAAGTATCAAAATTTTAGAAGGATTGAAAGTAATCAGTACAAGTGAGTTTTTTTGGTAGATAGACTACCCATAGCTTAGTTATTTTTGGTTCAGTCTTTGGAAGCATATTAAATGGGTGAAATTAATGTAGTAGAAATTTCTTTATGCATTCAAAAATTGTCTTCTCTGTCAAATACCAATAGCATTTTTTATAGAGCTAGAACAAACAGTCCTAAAATTTGTATAGACCACAAAAGACTACAAATAGCCAAAGAAATATTGAAAAAAATGGAAGCATCACAATACTATAACTGCAAGTTATAGTACAAAGCTGCAGTGATCATAACAGTATGATACTTGCATAAAAAATAGGCACATGTATCAATGGGAAGAATAGAAAACCCAGAAATGAATCCAATTATATGGCCAAATAATCTTTGACAACACAGGAAAGAATATCCAATGGAGAAAAGACAGTCTCTTCAAGAAATGGTGCTGTGAAAACTGTACAGCTACATGCAAGGAAATTGGACCACTTTCTTACAAGATACACAAAAATAAATTCAAAATGGGTTAATGACCTACATGTGAAATGGGAAACCATAAAAATCCTAGAAAAGAACACAGGCAGTAACTTCTTTGTCATTGGCATTAGGGACTTCTTTCTAGATATGTCTCCTTAGGCAAGGGAAAGAAAAGCAAATATAAACTATCAGGACTACATCAAAATGAAAAGCTTCAGAACAACAAAGGAAACAATCAACAAAACCAAAAGCAATCTAGGGAATAGAAGAAAATATATACAAATGATATGTATGATAAAGGGTTAATATTCAAAATATATATGGAACTTATAAAACTCAACACCTAAAAAAATAAATAATTCAATTAAAAATGTGCAAAAGACATGAATAGACATTAATCCAAAGAAGACATCCAGATGGCTAACTGACACATGAAAAGATGCTGAAAACCATTCATTCTTGGGGAAATGCAAACTGAAATTACAATGAGCTATCACCTCACCCCTGTTAGAATAACTAAAATGAACAACACAGTGTACAATAGATGTCGGCAAGGATGCAGAAAAAGGGGAATCATCTTGCACACTTGGTGGTTGCCATAAGGGAAGTGGATGGTGGGATGGGTTAATTAGGTGATGGGGATGAAAAACAATGCTCTTCTCTGTCAACTTAAAATATACATTTAATGGGTTTTATTCTTGCTGGGGAGATTTTTCTTTTTAAAGAAATCAGTCTAAACGATATACAAAATACATATGAGCCAAAACCATATTCATTTGAATTGATATTCATCTTGTGCTCAGTCCTGGCAATAAAAACTATACTTATGTAAAATATAAATACTTGATATTTTGATATGCGGATATATGAAGGACATACAATTATTCATACTCAGGTAAACATATTCTCTTTTTATTAATATATGTATTCTTATCAGAAAATTTTGAGAGTGTATACTTACTACATTAAATTTTGACTTTGTGAAACAACATAGAACTTTTTCTGAAAATAAGATACTTTGGTTATTTACTTAAGGAAATGAGTATTTCATGAAAATTTCACAATTAGACTAAAATAACATGCAAAAATAAGTAAAAACCTCACATTTCTTTACCACACATAAGTTTTTCTCTTCCATTAGGAAAAACAATTAACAGAAAATGGAAAAATAGAACCAAACATTAACAGATTTCCTTTTATTGGAGTTGTTTCCACCATGAAGTATTGACATGTTTATTTTCATTCTTATTGCACTAATTTTCTTAATGGCTCTGTTTGACAACCTGTCCATGATCATCCTCATCCTCCTGGACACCTATCTGCACACACCCATGTACTTTAATCTTAGCTCTCCCTCGTGGACCTGAACTACATCTCCACCATTATCTAAGATGGTTTCCAATTATATCTTTGGAAAGAGTTCATTTCTTTCATTGGGTGTGGACCTCAGAGCTTCTTCTTCAATACTTTGGCTAGTGCAGAAGGACTAATCTAGCCTCTATGGCTATGGTCATTTTGTAGTTACTTGCTTTCCTCTTCACTATCCAACTCATACCAGCAAAACGTGTATGCTGATGAAACAAGATCATGGATAATAAGCTCAATCAGCTCCTTTGCCTACACTTATATACCCTCCATATCCTTTATTGCCAAGTCAGAGCCATCAAATGTGTCTTCTGTGATGTCCTTGCCATGTCAACTCTGGCATGCATGGGCACCTGGATCTATAAGTACATTGTATGTGAGCACCACCCTCTTCCTTGTGTCCCCTTTCATTGACAATGATTTTGCCATCTGCCACATGCATGCAACAGAAGGGAGGAAGAACTCCTATTCAATATGGAACATGCTCCTCACTGAGGTTCCTTTTTACTATGTACCCTTCCCTTACACTTATCTACAACTGTGATCCCTTTCATCTCCAACAAGGGACAAGGTTCTGGATGTCTTCTACACCATCCTGATCCCAATGCTAAACCCCATCATCTATCACCTGAAAAATAAAGTTGTAATATGGACATGAGAAGAGCCATTCAGAGGATCTGATTTATTAAAATATAAGCAAAGTTCTCATTAGTTCTGTGGCATAAGAAATAGATCAATTTTTCCTTCTATGCTCATTAAGAACAATATTATTCCAGGATTCAGGACAGGAATGAAAATAATGTAGAAGATAAGGAAATAGAGATTTGACAAAATAATTATATATTTCCCATTTTCCTTGTGGGATATTTTAGTAAGTCAAAGCTGCATTATATTTCCTTTATGTTTTTTTTTCTTTTTTATGATATGTTAGTCACCATACAGTAAACCATTAGGTTTTGTTATACTGTTCCATGATTTATTCTTTGCATATAACACCCAGTGCTCCATGCAATACGTGTCATCCTTAATACCCTTCACCGGGCTAGCCCATTCCCCACCCCCTCCCCTCTGAAGCCCTCTGTTTCAAAGAATCCATAGTCTCTCATGGTTCATTTCTGTTAAGCCCCCTTCATTTTTCCCTTCCTTCTCCTAACGATCTCCCTGCTATTCCTTATGTTCCACAAAAGAGTGAAAACATATAATAATTGTCTTTCGCTGCTTGACTTATTTCACTTAGCATAAACCCCTCCAGTTGCATCCATGTTGATGCAAATGTCAGGTAATCTTTCTTTTTGATAGCTGAGTAATATTCCATCATTTATATGGACCACATCTTCTTTATCCAGTCATCTGTTGAAGGCCATCTCGGCTCCTTCCACAATTTAGCTATTGTGGACAATGCTGCTATGAACATTGGGGTGCATATGGCCCTTCTCTTCACCACGTCTGTATCTTTGGGGTATTTCCTTTATCTTGTGAGCAATGAGGTTTTATTAGTATTTACAAAATATAGTGGAAACTGCCCAACTTGATGGTATCATTCAGTATAATACTTATGCTGTACTTAATATATATTCCAAAATAACTAAAATACTACAAAGAATCAATAAATATAACATTACTAGTTCTAATTGACAACTAAAACTATTATCTCTTTCATTTCTATTATCGTTAACTTATAACCCATGCATATTGGTTCTTCTATTTCCCAATTTCAAGACAGGTGATATATAGGGAGATAAGGCAGAGAGGTCTGCATTAATCAGAGCTCATTAAACCACTTAGAAAGAAAATTTTTAGAAAAAGTACCTTTTATGAGAGAGAACCTAGGATAATCTAGGTGAATTCTAAGGAATAAATCTTAGGGATAAATAGGGTTGGGGAAGTGCAAAATAAGCTATAGAAGAATGAAAGCCAATTTATTCAATGTATTTTTCTTATATATTTCCTTATTTATTTTAGAGGGGGCCTGGGGCAGTGGGAGAAGGAGAGAGAAACTCAAACAGGTTTAACAGACTTAGCACTGAGAATAGAGCCCAACATGGGGCTGTCTCACAATTCTGAGATCATGACCTGAGCCACAGCCAAGAGTCAGATGCCTAACAGACTGTGCCATTCAGGTGTCCCTGAGAGACACTTTAAAATGGAATAATGAGTTATAAACTAATCTGTGCTGATTAATCAATCTGAAATGCTCTTCAATTATCCTTTAAAATATGCTAAAATTGTACATCCCATATATCCACTGTTGCCAACTTACAAGATAATGTCTATTTTAAACATTTCATTCTTCTTTTACCATTCACTTAATTCTACTGAACCAGGTTTGGGGATTTGTTTGGAATCAAGCTCTCCACACCAGTCTGTTGAATAGGTATACCTGCTCGGTCACTTGCCTACACAAGTCCCCATTACCCCCATCTTAACTATACAATGGATGAATGGCCATTATTGTCAGGAGATAATGCTTCTATACTCTTTATTCTCTGAAGACAGGTGGAAAAAAGAAGGTAGGATGAGCATGTAAGAAGGCTTGGATTATCCAAATAATAGCAGTGATGCATGGCCAATGTATTATAATTGAAAATTATAAATTCTTCCAAAATAAAGAGCCATATTTTAGAGAACAAGATATGAATTGGATGTTTTTATGCTGAAACCTAGTGAAAATTTGAATGTTTTTTTACCATTAACTGATTAAAGATTTGATTCTGGAGTGGCATGATTATGACTGATAAATCACAGAAAATTTTCACATTACACGGAATTGTATGATAGTATAGTAATGGTAATGCTTTTTAAAGATAGTTTGTCTATCCATTTTTTGGAGAAATGTCTGTTCATGTCTTCTTCCCATTTATTGACTGGATTATTTGTGGGGATTTTTGGGTGATGGGCCTTATGGAGGACAGGTGATGTGATGAGACCAGGTGTTACACACAACTGATAAATTATTGAACACTATATCTGAAACTAATGATGTACTATAAATTAGCTAATTGAATTTAAATTAAAAATAGTTTGCTTGCTGTTAAAATAATTGTCTCATACCACAAAATTTCAGTCTCAAATATAAGAAAAGATGATATATACACTTAATATCAATAACCAAATACTTTTTTATAGATTCTTTTTTAAATAATATTTTATTATATTATGTTAGTCACCATACAGTACATCCCTAGTTTTTGATGTAAAGTTCCATGATTCATTACTTGCGTATAACACCCAGTGCACCATGCAATATGTGCCCTCCTTAATACACATCACCAGCCTATCCCATTTCCCCACCCCCTTCCCTCTGAAGCCCTCAGTTTGTTTCCCAGAGTCCATAACCAAATACTTCTAAACACTTACACACTAACAACGTTTTCCAACTTAATTGAAATGTGATTTAGAATACCATTAGCTAAGGATCTAAACTGAAATAAATTTATTAACATAAAATTGGTACAATTTTAGAAAAAGTATAAATAAAAACAGGTTGAAAGGCTTTCAGAATCTCCAAAAGTGTTGGCCAGTCAGATCTTGATAGTTGACAACTATGAGCAATTTGCAAAGTGTCTGAAAATGACTCATATCAAGATATCACTGTTTTAACTCCTGGGAACCATTCACAGCCCCCAAACCATATAATGGACTTCTTCTTTTTTTTTAATTATATTACGTTAGTCATAATACAGTACATCCCTGGTTTTTGACTTCTTTAGGAACTGGATGAATGCATACTCTGTCACGTTTGGTGCTTTGAGGGATCCACACCAATTAAATCTTTGGATAAAATAATATGATGTAGAGAATTGATATATGCCTTAGCCAGAGTTGAGGGTTCACACAGCAGTGGCTGTTTAGGTCCCAAAATAGATATCAGAACTTTTTTATTTATTTATTTATTTATTTATTTATTTATTTATTTATTTGATGGAAAGTTCGATGATTCATTAGTTGCATATAACACCCAGTGCACCATGCAATATGTTCCCTCCTTACTACCCATCACCAGCCTATCCCACATAGATATCAAAACTTTCGCTCTATAAAACATGCAGAGAGAAGATAAAACAAACAAACAAAAAATAAACACCAGTGTTCTCTAGACTTTCTGCTGAAAGAAGTGTTGTGTGTCTCTTCAGTTATCTTCCTAAACAATTCATTATGTGTGAGAACTCTGTGACATTTATAATTTTCAAAATAGGTAAATGTAAACAGCACCTGGATGGAAAAGTTGGTTAAGCATCTGACTTTTGCTCAAGTCATCATCTCAGGGTCCTGGGATCAAGCCCCACACTGGGCTCTTTGCTTAATGGATAGTCTGCTTGTCCCTCTCCCTCAGCCTCCCCCCCCCAACTCACGTTCTTGCTCTCTTTTTCAAATTAATAAATCTTTCAAAATAGATAAATGACTCTTCATTTAAAGTCTTGTGTGAAGAGTCCCTGGTTGGATTAGTTGGTTAGGCATCTGTGTTTGGCTCAGGTCATGATCCTGGGTTTCTGGAATTGAGCTTTGCATCAGCCTCTCTGCTCAGTGGGAGGACTGCTTCTCCTTCTCCCTGTTTAGTGCTCACCGTGCTTGTGCTCTCTCTCTTTCTCTCTCTGTCAAATGAATAATTAAAAAAAAAAGTCTTGTGTGATTTAATAAAAATTTCACTTAGATTGAAGATAAAAACTAAAAATTAAACATAAATATATACATATATACATATATGTACAAGCATGTTATATTTAAATACATGAAGTAAAACTAATGACAAAATGGTAAAACATGAATTAAAATTACTTTTTTATTACAAAATTCTGACTACCTTGAAGTGTTGTGTATTTGAAAGTGGACAGGGTTTACATAAAAAGGTTTATTGTAAAATCTAAGGAGATGAAAGATTAAGAATGGTAAGCAACCACATATCAAAAATAACAGTGATAGATAGATATCCAAAAAATATGGAATAAAGAATCCAATAGTATGACTAAAGAAAACAAAATATACTGTGTGGTGCACTGAGCGTTATATGCAAATAATGAATCATGGAACATTACATCAAAAACGAAGGACATACTGTATGTTGACTAACATAACATAAAAAATTATTATTAAAAAACATATAAGATAAAGAAAGAATCTGAAAAAAACACAAGATAGGTAACAAAATGGCAAGAAATACATATCTATCAATAGTTACTATGAATGTAAGTGGACATAATGCTCTAATCAAAAGACAAATAAGGGACACCTGGGTGGCTCAGTTGGTTAAACATACAACTCTTGATTTTGGCTCAGGTCATGGTCCTGGGGTTGAGAGATCAAACCCTGTGTCTGGCTCCATGCATGGAGCCTGATAAATATTCTTACTCTCCCTCTTCTCCCCTCCTCCATTAACTCTCTCAAAGCAAGCAAACAGAAAAATGAATGAATAAATAAATAAATAAATAAATAAAATATATAGATAAAATAAAAGAAAGAATGAATGAATGGATAAATACATACATAAAAGACCCATCTATATTCCGCCACTAAAAGACTTATTTCACTTGGAAAGATAGATGCAGGTTGAAAGGGAGAGGATGGAGATAGATTCATTATGCAAAAACATGCCAAAATAAAGTTGGAATAGGACTACTTATATCAGACTAGAAGTTCATTTTATTTTCTTAAGATTTTATTTATTTATTTGACAGAGAGAGAGACAGCTAGAGAGGGAACACAAGCAGGGGGAGTGGGAGAGGGAGAAGCAGACTCCCAACACCTGA
>NW_023253040.1:536265-626052 GCF_002007445.2 Ailuropoda melanoleuca
ATAAATACATACATAAAAGACCCATCTATATTCCGCCACTAAAAGACTTATTTCACTTGGAAAGATAGATGCAGGTTGAAAGGGAGAGGATGGAGATAGATTCATTATGCAAAAACATGCCAAAATAAAGTTGGAATAGGACTACTTATATCAGACTAGAAGTTCATTTTATTTTCTTAAGATTATTTATTTATTTGACAGAGAGAGAGACAGCTAGAGAGGGAACACAAGCAGGGGGAGTGGGAGAGGGAGAAGCAGACTCCCAACACCTGACTCAATCCCAGGACCCTGGGAGTATGACCTGAGTCAAAGACAGAAGCTTAGTGATGAGCCACCCAGGTGCAACAGACTAGAAGAGTTTAAAACAATGACTGTAACAGAAACAAAGAAAGACACTAGAAAATAATAAAAAGACAATCCAATCAGAAGACATAACGACTATAAACACTCATGCACCCAACATTGGAACATCCTAAAAAATAAAATAGTTAATAATAAACACAAATGAATTAATTCACAGTAATACAATAATAGTAGGGGACTTTGACACCCCTCTTACCTAAGTGGACAGATCATCCAGACAAAAGATAAACAAGGAAAGAATGGCATTGAGTGACATACTGGACCAGATGGATTTAGCAAATATATTCAGAATATTTCATCCTAAAACAGTAGAATACACATTCTTTTTAAGTGCACAGAACATTCTCCAAAATACATCATATATTAGGCAACAAAACAAGCCTCAACAAATTTGAAAAGACCAAAGTAATATCCTGCCTCTTTTCTAACCAATTTGCTATTAAACTAGAAACCAACCACAAGAAAAAATTTGGAAAGACCACAAATACATGGAGGTTAAATAACATGCTGCTAAAAAATGAATGGGTCAACCAAGAAATAAAAGAAATCAAAATGTATATGGAAACAAACAAAAAGGTAAACACAAGAGTCCAAAACACTTGGGATGCAGCAGCTGTTTTATGAAGGAAGTTTAGAGCAAGAAGGGACTGCCTCAAGAAGCAAGAATGATTGCAAATAATCTAACATTATACCCCAGGAGTGAGAAAAAGAACAAATAAAACCTAAAACCATCAAAAGGAAGAAATAATAATGATTACAGCAGAAATAAATGATATAAAAAGTAAAAATATTAAACAATAAAACAGATTAAAAAAAGCAGGATCTGTCTTTCTGAAAATATGAACAAAATTCATTACCTCTGACCAAATTCATCAGAGACAGAGAGAGAAAAGACTCAAATAAGTAAAATCAGTGAGAAAGAGGAAAAATAACAACCAACTATACAGAAAAAAAAGATAAAAAGCTTCTGCACAGCCAAGGGAACCGTCAAAAAAACTAAGAGGCAACCAACGGAATGGGAGAAGATATTTGCAAATGACAGTACAGATAAAAAATTAGTATCCAAGATCTACAAAGAACTTCTCAAACTCGATACACAGGAAACAAATAATCAAATCAAAAAATGGGCAGAAGATATGAACAGCTGGGTATTTACCCCAAAGATACAGATATAGTGCAGACACATGAAAAAATGTTCAAAATCATTAGCCATCAGGGAAATTCAAATCATAACCACACTGAGATAGCACCTTACACCAGTTAGAATGGCAAAAAATTGAAAAGGCAGGAAACAACAAATGTTGGAGAAGGTGTGGAGAAAGGGGATCCCTTTTACACTGTTGGTGGGAATGCAATTTGGTACAGCCACTTTTGAAAACAGTGTGGAGTTCCCTTAAAAAGTTAAAAATTGAGCTTCCCTAGGATCCAGCAATTTCACTACTGGGTATTTACCCCAAAGATACAGATATAGTGAAGAGAAGGGCCATATGCACCCCAATGTTCATAGCAGCATTGTCCACAATAGCTAAATTGTGGAAGGAGCCGAGATGCCCTTCAACAGATGACTGGATTAAGAAGATGTGGTCATATATACAATGGAATATCACTCAGCCGTCAAAAAGAACGGTTTCACAACATTTGCAGCAACATGGACGGGACTGGAGTAGATAATGCTAAGCAAAATAAGTCAAGCAGAGAAAGACAATTATCATATGGTTTCAGTCATTTATGGGGCATAAGAAGTAGGAAGATCAGTAGGAGAAGAAAGGAAAGAAGGAAGTGGGGTAAAAAGAAGGGGGAATAAACCATGAGAGACCATGGACTCTGGGAAACAATCTGAGGGCTTTAGAGGGGAGGGGGGTGGGGGATCGGGATAGGCTGGTGATGGGTATTAAGGAAGGCACGTATTTCATGGTGCACTGGGTGTTATACACAAGTAATGAATCATGGAACTTTACATCAAAAACTGGGAATGTACTGTATGGTGACTAACATCACATAATAAAAAATTTTTATTAAAAAAAAGAATTAAACAGAACTCCTAAAACTGAAAAAATGAAAGAAAAAATGTAAGAGAATATTATAAAAACTTATATCCCAACAAACTAAACAACCTAGAGAATATGTATAAATCCCTAGAAACATAAATCCTGCCCAACTTGAAGCAGAAAAAATAGAAAATTTGAACAGACCAATTATCAGCATGGAGTTTGAATCAGTAATCAAAAATTCCCTACAAATGAAAATCCAGGACTAGATTGCTTCTCAGGTGAATTCTACCAAACATTTAACACAGAGTTAATACCTACTCTTCTTAAACTTAAAAAAAAAAAGAAAGAAAAGAATAAAGGAGAACTTAATAATTCATTTTATGGGATCAATATCACTTTCATATTAAAACCTGATAAAGAGACCTCTAAAATAGAGAACTAGAGGCCAATAGCTGATGAACATTGATGCAATAATCCTCAACAAAATACTAGCAAACAATATCCAACAGTGCATTAAAAAAAACATTCATCATAATAATGTGAGAGTTATTTCCAGGAGGCAATGGTCATTCAGTATTTGCTAATCAATTAGCCTGGTAAATTGAGAAAATGATTTAAAAAGTATATAATCATTTCACAAATGCAGAAAAAGCATTTGACAAAGTACAACACCCACTCATGATAAAAACCCTCAACAAAGTAGGTTTAGAGGGAACATACCTCAACATATTAAAGGTCATATATACCCACAGCAAACATCATACTCCATGGGCAAAAAGTAAGAGCTTACACTCTAAGGTGAGGAAAAACAAAGATGCCCACACTTACCACTTTTATTCAATATAATACTGGAATCCTTGCTACAGCAAGTAGACAACAAAAAGAAACAAAATTCATCTGAATTAGTAAAGAAGTAAAAGTTTTGCTCTTTGCAGATGACATGGTACCATATATAGAAAACACTGAAGACTCCA
The DNA here is from genome assembly GCF_002007445.2 of Ailuropoda melanoleuca. Classification (NCBI taxonomy): domain Eukaryota; kingdom Metazoa; phylum Chordata; class Mammalia; order Carnivora; family Ursidae; genus Ailuropoda; species Ailuropoda melanoleuca. Next base: position 539,594 of record NW_023253040.1, read on the forward strand.
CCAGAAAACTATTAAAACTGATCAACGAATTCACTAAAGTGATAAGGATGCAAAAATCAAGGTGCAGAACTCTGTTGCATTTCTATATGCCAATAATGAAGCAGCAGAAAGAGAAATTAAGAACAAAATCTCATTTAAAATTGCACCACAAATAATAAGATACATAAGAATAAATATAACCAAACAGGTGATTGACCTGTACTCTGAAAATTATAAAATATTGAATAAAAAAAATTGAAGATGACACAAAGAATTGCAAAGGAATTCCATTCTCATGGATAGGAAGAACAGATGTTGATAAAATGCCTATATTACCCAATACAAACTAAAGATTTAATGCAATCCCTGTCAAAATACCAACACCATTTTGCATAGCAAAAGAAGAATTTATCCTAAAAACTGTATGGAATCTCAAAAGATGCTGAATAGCCAAAGCAATTTTGGAAAAGAAAAGCGAAGCTAAAAGGTATCACGATCACAGACTTCATGTTATATTGCAAAGCTGTTCCAATTGAAACAGTATGGTACCGGAAAAAAAATAAACTCGTAGATCAATGTATCAGAAGAGAAAGTCCAGAAATAACCCCGTGATTATATAGTCAATTAATCTTGGACAAAACAGGAAATAATATCAAACGGGAAAAAAGAAAATCTCTTCAACAAATGCTGCTGGGAAACTGGACAGCTACATGCAAAACAAGAAAATCGGACCACATTTAACATCATACCCAAGCATAAACTAAAATGTATTAAAGCCCCTAAGGTGACACATGAAACCATCAAAATCCTAGAAGAAAGCAGTGGGGAGTAATGTCTCTGACATCAGCCTTTGTAACAGTTTTATATATATAGTCTCTTAAAAAAAAAGATTTTTTAGATTTATTTTAGAGACAGAGAGAGAAAGAGAGAGAGAGAAGGAGAATGCAGGGGAGAGGGCCAGCGAGAGAGGGAGAGAGAAACTCTCAAGCAGACTCTGTTCTGAATGTGGAGCTCAATTTCAGGACCCTGAGTTCATGTCCTCAGACAAAATCAAGAGTCAGGAGCTTACCCCCTACATATGTCTCTTAAGCAAGGTAAATAGAAGCAAAAATAATGTATTAGGGCTACATCAAAATGAAAAGCTTCTGTCCAGCCATGGAAACAATCCTCAAAACTAAAATCAACCTAATGAATTACTGGAGATATTTGGGAATGGCATGTTATAAAGTTTTACCATCCAAAATACATACAGAACATCTATTCCTCATAACACAAAAAATGAATAATCCAATTTAAAGATGAACAGAAGACATGGATATTTTTTTCCCAAAGAAGACATACAGATGGTCAAAAATCACAAAAAGATGCTCAACATCACTGATCTTCAGGGAAATATAAATAGAAACTACAATGGGATAGCACTTTACACCTGCCAAAGGGCTAAAGTCAAAATACCCAGGAAACAACCAGTGGTAGCTAGATTGCCAAGAAAAAGGAACACTCTTAGACTGTTGGTGGGAATGTAAATTGGTGCAGCTACTCTGGAAAACAGTATGGAGTTTCCTCAAAAGTTAAAAATGAACAACCCAGCAACCCAGTAATCACACTAGTGGGCATATACCAAAAAAATACAAAAAACAGTAATTGAAAGTGGTACATGCATCCTTATATTTATAGCAGCATTATATTCAATAGTCAAATATGAAAACAGCCAAAGTGCCCGTTGATAGATGAATGGATGAAGAAGTGATATATGTGTATATATGCAGCCACAAAAAAGATTTTTTTTTTACTTTTTCATGTTTTATTTAAATGTTTTTAGTTAACATACAGTGTAATATTAGTTTCAGGTATAGAATTTAGTGTTTCATCACATATATACAACACCCAGTGCTCATCAAAATTGCCCTCCTTAATACCCATCACCCATTTAACCCATACCTCTGCCCACTGCTCTTTCAGCAACTCTCCAGTTATTCTGTATATTTCAGAGTCTGTTTTATAGTTTGCCTCTTTTGAATTCCCCCCATGTTCATCTCTTTTGTTTCTTAAATTCCACATATGAATGGAATCACATGGTATTTGTCTTCTCTGACTGACTTATTTCATGTAGCCTAATACTCTCTAACCCCACCAGGTCATAGCAAATGGCAAGATATCATTATTTTTTTTTAATTGATGAGTAATATTCCATTGTGTATGTATACCTCTTCTTTATCCATTCATCAGTCAATGGATATTTTGGTCCTTTCCATAATTTAGCTATTGGTGATAAGGCTGCTATAAGCATTGGGAGGGCATGTATCCCTTCAAATCAGTATTTTTTTGTCCTTTGGGTGAATTCCTACTAGTGCGACTGCTGGATGGAAGGGTAGATGTAATTTAATATTTTGAGGAAACTCCATACTGTGTTCAAAAGTGGCTGTACCACTTTGCATTTCCCCCAATAGTGTAAGATGTTCCCTGTTTTTCTGCATCCTCACCAACAACTGTTTTTTTTCCCTGTTTTGTTCATTTTAGCCATTTTTGGGAAGTGTGAGGTGATATGCCATTGTAGTTTTGCTTTGTACTTCCCTGATGATGAGTCTGTTAGCCATCTGTTTGTCTTCTTTGAACAAATTTTTATTCATGACTTCTCCCCATTTTTACATGTATTATTTGCTTTTTTTTTAGGTATCCATTGTGTTAAGTTCTTTATAGATTTTGGATACAAACACCTCGCAATCCCAAGATCAAGAGTCCTTGCTCTACTGGCTGAGCAAGCCAGGTGCCCGAAGGTTGCAAATTTGAGTATTATTTGGATATGTTGATTCAGAGATCCTTTTGGAGACTCGTTTGTATAAAACAGTGTGAACTTCTACGTAGAGACTATGACAGATATTTGTTTAAGGATTCCTTTTTAAAATATTGTATATACCATCTCATTAATAAAGCCAAATGGATAATTTTAGAAACAGCAAATACTGGTGTGGGCACCTGAGGCAAATACTTCATGAGATGAAAAAAAAAAAGTGATTGAAAAGGAGGTACAGAACCAGCTTATGGGATAGAAAAATTTCTGAAAGGAAGCAGAATCCATGTATCTAGTATGTCAGAAAGTCAGTACAGGAGAGCTCCAAAACTACCAATGAATCCTTTTTGACAATCTCAAACCGTCTTTTGTGACATCAAAACCTTCTGTGAAAGCAGTTTAAGAAAGTGTGAGAGAGGGGCGCCTGGGTGGCACAGCGGTTAAGCGTCTGCCTTCGGCTCAGGGCGTGATCCCGGCGTTATGGGATCCGAGCCCCACGTCAGGCTCCTCAGCTATGAGCCTGCTTCTTCCTCTCCCACTCCCCCTGCTTGTGCTCCCTCTCTCGCTGGCTGTCTCTATCTCTAATAAATAAATAAATAATCTTTAAAAAAAAAAAAAGAAAGTGTGAGAGAAGCAGCCAGATTTCTATGTCCTGGAGACTTCATAGGAGAAAAGGCTNGCTTGTGTTCCCTCTCTCGCTGGCTGTCTCTATCTCTAATAAATAAATAAAAAATCTTTAAAAAAAAAAAAGTAAGTGTGAGAGAAGCAGCCAGATTTCTATGTCCTGGAGACTTCATAGGAGAAAAGGCTTTTTTTTTTTTTAGAAGGAAAGAAAGAGGGACACCTGGGTGGCTCAGTTGATTAAGCATCTACCTTCACCTCAGGTCACAATCCCTGGGTCCTGGGTGCTCCCTGTTCAACAGAAAGCCTACTTCTCCTTCTACCTCTGCTGTTCTCCCTGCTTGTGTTCTCTTGTTCTCTCTTGCTCTCTCTGTCAAATAAATGAAATAAAAGGAAAGAAAAAAAAACAGAGAGAGAAGGAAAGAGAGTTATAAAGGAGTCCAGAGTTAGAGATGGAAAGAATGAACTCTCTCCTAATAGATTTTTTCTTGAGTTAGTAGATGGTGTTGAGAGTGAAGTATTCTGAAAGCGTAATTGAAATTGGAGAGATAATGGAGTCAATAGCATGTCATAGCAAGAAAAGTATTGATAAGTATGGCAATGCACATTTTAATTCAAATAATATAAGAAAATAAATAAATGGTAACAAAAGAAATAAAACTGCTAGAAATAACCAATAAAAAATAAAGTTGTTGCTACTGAGAAGGAAAAATAAATCCTTCCAATGTGTAAATTCCATAAAAGTAGAGTTTGTTTTTTTTGGTTTTGTTATTGTTTTTGTTGTTTTTCCCCACAAAAGTAGAGTTTTGTTGACTCCTCATCTCAAGGGATGGCAGGCATTAAATTGTCATGAATATTTTTAAATGAATAAATAAAGTAGTAACAGAATAAGTGAATGCAGAGTTACTGACAGTAGAGCATGTTTAATTGCTGATGTAGATAGAGTATGGGAGATAGGGAAGGGCAGAATATGAAGGAAGAAAGGAGGCTGTTCTTTAAGGAGACAAGAGAGAAAGAGAGAGATGGGGAAATTAGCCTTCTGGAGAATGAGGAACATTTTCTGCAGCATAGTTACAGAAAGGAGAGAAATAACACTTAACTACAAGTAATGACACAGAAACTACCATCCAGGGAAAGAGTTACTTGTCCCAGAACTTTGTTAAGTGCTTTATTTACATTTTTTTAATTAAAAGCTATGAGAAATTGATGCAAGACTCAGAAGTGATGAGAAACAGTGACTTCCCCTGCTAGAATCCATTCCACATTACAGTGAGTGTTTGTTCTTTGCTGCCATCCATTGTGACATTTACTGCAGTAGAAGACACAAAGAATCTTCTACCTCCCCGTCCCCCCTTAAGCTATCCAGCTTTAATTCCAAGACAAAACTGAGAACTATTGAGAAAAAGCACTCATCATAATATTTGTATAGTGTCAATTTTTTAATGCATATTCATTTTGTTTTTAATTTGTTACACCCCATAATTGTAGACCATGGCCATGACAGACAAGCAGCAGGGGCAAATAAATATGAGAAGTTCCTTGGAATACATGTGAGCACAGGGGCTGTAAAAAATGGATATGAACCCCTATCAAAGAATATTTGATATCATATTCTATATAATGGATGTAGATACTACAATAACTTGAAAAAGATAATCTAATATAAGAAGGAGTGATGATACTAATTTAATGACTAGGTTTCTTATCTACTTAATCAAAAAGATAAGCATGAGCTGTAGAATGTTTAATTTCTTCTTGGAAGCAGCAGAGTGATTAGGAAATACATGTATACTGGAAAACAACAGAGCAGAGTTCCCTTTATGGGTCTACTAATTTATTGGTTTTTGTAAATTTAAGGATAGCTAATTATTTCTACATTTCACTTTTTCCACCTATGTAAAGTTGATGTCCATCAGGCAGGATAGCCTATTCAAAATACGATTAAGAGATGGAACATTGGGGCACCTGGGTGGCACAGCGGTTAAGCGTCTGACTTTGGCTCAGGGCGTGATCCCGGCGTTATGGGATCAAGCCCCACATCAGGGTCCTCTGCTAATAGCCTGCTTCTTCCACTCCCACTCCCCCTGCTTGTGTTCCCTTTCTTGCTGGCTGTCTCTATCTCTGTCAAATAAATAAATAAAATCTTTAAAAAAAGAAAGATGGAACATGATTACCTGAACACCAAAGAAAGTCTTGCCAAGGGCAGCTGTTGTGGTACACAGACCCTACAGTGATCCCCATTGATTTTCCCTTCTGGTGTTCATATCTTTGCGTGCTCTTGTCCCCTGAAATACAGGTGGGACCTATGGTTTCCTTTTAACTAATAGTATACAACAAATGTAGTGAGATGTCCTGCCATTGATTAAGTGATGTTGTCTGGTAGAGGTATTTTGCAGATGCAATTAAGGTTCTAAGCTTATGGATTTTGACTTAATAGAAAAGCAGATTATCCTGAGTAGCTTTGACCCAATCAGATGAAGGTCCTAAAATAAGAAAGTTGCCATGAATTATATAACCTGCGAAAATGAATTCTAACAACTACATGAACTTGGAATTGGAGTTTACCCAGTTTACCCTCCAGATGAAAACACAATTCAACCCACACCTGTTTTCAGCTTTGTGAGTTCCATTACAGAGGACCCACACATGCTGTACCCAGGCTACTGACACATGGAAATGGGGAGATAATAAATGCTGCTTTAAGTCACTAAAAGTGTGGTAGTTTGTTTCAGAAGCAATGGAGAATTAATGTAGCTGGCTTTGAGGGACTAATGACTTTTGGATGGTGGGCACGTTTACTCAGAAGTGATTTTGAAGGAAGGGAGACAGAATAACAAATAATCTTAGCATAAGCTTCTCTGTCTTCCATCTGCTGTGATGTGCCATTGACCAAACCCAATTGGAAACCAGGAAGCACAAGGAAGTCTTTGAGTTGTCCACAGAAAGTAGAACATGCAAATAGAATATATCCAGAATAGTCCAGCCATTTTTACTCTCAGAATCCACTCTTTTCCTTTGCCTCGGTAAAATGTACAAATCCTCAACATGAGGGCAGTAGCATATAATGCTCTATAAGCTACTTCTGTGCAGTCTAAATTATGTGGTAATACTCTTACTGGACACCTAAGTATTAGCCAGCACTTATAGACACAAGCAAAAAACAAACAAGTAAATACAATAAGCAATGCTGCTCTACTCTCCATTTTTCCATTCTAATGTATACCAAGAATTTGAGCCACTTGCTATATTTCCTTGGCCATAAAATGTTCCCATTGATGGGAACCAATGTTGAAGACATATAATTGCCTCTGATAGAATACCATGTAGATCTACAGATAATTGAACAGGCAGATATCACCTTGGCAAGTGATGACAACCCTGAATGTGGGTTTTGCCACTATCCTTGAGAAAACAGATCACTATTCCCACATGATGGAGTCCAGTGTAGTCTCCTGGCCACAAGGCTGTGTGCCTAGGAGAATGATGCTAACCAGGAGCCCTGCAGTGACCTTCGATGTTATCATATATGACACATAGTATTTGTAGCAATTAGATGAAGGGTGAGAGGAAGGCCAGAAGCACAGGCCCAACAGTTTTCACCAAAAATCTTGGCTCCTTTCTACCAGGGCCCATAAAACAAGAAGTGCAGTGGCTGTGGGAAGAGATGCCTGATATCCACAAAAATGATCTTGCCATTTGAGCTCACAATCTCTAGGTAGTTTAATCCTAACAACAATGATGAATGTTTGCACTATTTTTTTTTATCCCATGGTTACAGAAAAGGAAATTGAAGCATATTTATTTTGAGTAACTTACCATATCTAGAAAGGGGGCAGAGCTGGTATTCACACCCAGAATTAAATAAGAAGTTCAAAATGAGTCTCTTGTAGACAGCATATGGATGTGTCCTTTCATTGTATCCAATCTCCCACCCTGTGCCATATCATGGGAGCATTTAGCCCATTCACGTTGAGAGTTAATACTGAAAGATATGAATTTATTGCCATCCTATTGTCTGTACAGTCCATGTTTCTGTGGATGGTCTCTGTAAATTTCTGGTCCATATTACTCTTGAGGACTTTCTTCTTTTATGGAATCCCCCTTAGTATTTCTTGCAGGTCTGGGTTGGTGGTTATGTATTCTTTCAATTTCTGCTAGTCCTGGAAGCTGTTTATCTCTCCATCCATTCTGATTGACAGCCTTGGTAGATAAAGTATTCTTGGCTGCATGTTCTTCTCATTTACTATCTTGAATATGTCTTTCCAGCCCTTTCTGGCTTTCCAGGTCTCTGTGGACAAATCTGATGTTATTCTGAAGTTCCCCCAACCCCCACCCCCCACCATACATAAGCAATCTCTTACCCCAAACTGCTCTCGGGGTGGCTCCCTTGGTTCTAGGATTTGCGAGTTTTACTATTATATGTACTATTATGGGCATTGGTCTGTTCTCCTTGACTTGGGATAGGTCCTCTCTGCCTCCTGGACATGAATCCTTGTTTCATTCCACAGATTAGGGAAGTTCTCAGCTACGATTTGCTCAAATATACCTTCTAGTCCTCTCTCTCTCCACTCCCTCATGGATCCCAATGATTCTGACATTGGATTGTTTCATGATGTCATTAACCTAAGTCTGTTCTCATGGATTTTAAGCTGTTTGTCCCAGGCCTCCTCCTGTCCCTTCCTTTCCATCAGTTTAACGTTGTAGATCACTAATTTGTTCTTCGACTCATTTACCCTAGGTGTTAGAATATCTAATTTAGACTGCATCTCATTCATAGCATTTTTGAGTTCAGCTTGATTGGCTCTCATTTCTGCCCTTAGGGATTCTATATTGTTCCTAATGGTTTTCTGAAGCCTAGCTATTGACTTCATAACTGTTACCCTGAAGTCTATCTCCGACATCTTGCTTATAGCCATGTTCATTAGATCTGCAGGATAGACCATTGTCTTTGTTACTTTTCTTTGTTGGGAGTTCCTCTTCCTAGTCATTCTGTTGAGGGGTAGTTGAGAGAATGTACAGAGTCCAAAAGTCAAAACAATCCAGGCAAGATGCACCCCGGGAAAAGCCAGTGTGGTCAGAATCACCACCATAAGACCAAATGAAATGCAAGATTAAAATTTATGAAATTTAACTTTTTAAGGAACCTCAGCACTGTTTTCCAGAGTGGCTGTACCAACTTGTGTTCCCACCAACGATGTAGGAGGGATCCCCTTTTTCCACATCCTCTCCAACAATTGCTGTTTCTTGACTTGTCAATTTTTGCCATTCTAACTGCCGTAAGATGGCATCTTACTGTGGTTTTGATTTTAATTTCCCTGTTGGCTAATGATTTTGAACATTTTTTCATGTGTCTGTTAGCCATTTGTATGTCTTCATTGGAAAAGTGTTCCGTTCATATCTTCTGCTCATTTTATGATTTGTTTATTTCTCAACATTTGCTGCAACATGGAATGCACTGAAGCAAATAATGCTAAGTGAAATAAGTCAAGCAGAGAAAGACAATTATCATATGGTTTCTCTCATCTATGGAACATAAGAACTAGGAAGATCGGTAGGAGAAGAAAGGGATAAAGAAAGGGGGGATAATCAGAAGGGGGAATGAAACTTGAAAGACTATGGACTCTGACAAGCAAACTGAGGGCTTCAGAGGGGAAAGGGTTGGGGGAATGGGATAGGCTCGTGACGGGTAGTAAGAAGGGCATATTGCATGGTGCACTGGGTGTTATATGCAACCAATCAATCATCGATCTTTACATCAAAAACCAGGGATGTACTGTATGGTGACAAACATAATATATTAAAAATATTGTTATAAAAAATAAATAAATAAAATTTATGAAATTTAAAAAAAATTAAATTTAAAAATTAAAAAAGGGGGGTGTAGGGGGATGTCCATAATCTCTTAATGTGGGCAAAGTAGGGTGTTTCAGTCCTTCCTGGGTGTATTTTGTTCTCCTTGTTATAGGACACTACTTCTCAGAGCTCCAGGGAAAAAACTGGTACATATACTACAGAGGTAGTATAGAGTAGGGAAGAAAGGACTACATCGAAGTTTTTATCTATTACATATACATACATATTCATATAAATATATACATATATATGAAAAAGAACAAGTTGAAAAGCTACTATGAAATATGTTACATTAAACATCTAATTGATATGAGAAAAAGGTATAAAGAAAAAAACAGGGTAGAAACATGAGAAAGAATAAAAGGAAAATAAAAAGAAAAAATAATAGGTGTGAAAAAGTACAAGTTAAAAAACTGCTATGAAATATATTACATTAAACATCTAGTTGAAATGAGAAAAAGGTAAAAAAAAAAAAAACAGAGAAGAAACATGGAAAGAATAAAAAGGAAAAAAAAAGTTGTATCTAAGAAATACACCAGCCCTGAAGCAACACATGGGGGTCAATATACTATTTTAGCCTGCTGTTGGAATTTTACAGTTTTATGGGGACTCTAAGGTTGTTGTCCTCTTGTTCTTCCAGCTTATCTTCTGGGGGAGGAGCCTGGTCTACTGTTTTTCAGGTAACCCTGTTTGAGCAGAGTTTATCTACCCCCTATGAGGGGGCTGGGCTCCATGGAAACTGGTTTTTTGTTTTTTTTTCCCCCTGGTGGCTTTTTTGTTTTTTAAGATTTTATTTATTTATTTGACACACAGAGAGAAAGCCAGCAAGAGAGGGAACACAAGCAGAGGGAGTGGGAGAGGAAGAAGCAGGCTTTCAGTGCGGCAGGGAGCCCCTGAACCAAAGGCAGATGCTTAATGACTGAGCCACCCAGGCACCCCTTCTCAAGGCTTTTTGCACCTTTTCAGAGGGTCAGATCAAAGGAAAATGTATGCACCCAGACCTCTGCCCCAGGGCAGGGAAACCACAGTCAGCTGCTCTCTGAATCCTCCAGAACACACAGTCTCCCTTTCTGTAAGCCTGCTGAAAACTGCAGTCAAGCATGGGTGGTGCACGCCCCCAGTGATCCTCTCAGCAGTTGAGTCCAGTCCCTGCTTGTCTCTACCCTTTGTGCTTTTATAAGCAGGAGCGATCCCGGGCCGCAGTGGCCGACCAGGGTCTACCTTGGTGATGGCTGCAGGCACCTGGCCTGAGGTCCGCTGGGGTTGCAGCAGTGGCGGCCAGCCTGGGTCCACACACATGCACCCTCTTATCTCCTGGATCTTGTTTGACTGCTGTTATCAGACCCATCCCCACCCAGCACTACTGCTCTTCAAGTTATTGCTGGTCCCCCAGCATGGGATGCTTTTGTAGTCTGGTGTTACATCACTTTCTAGGGGCCAGCTATGTCAGCTCCCTCCCTTTCTGTTTATCTTCTGATATCAGCCTGCAGAATCACAACTCCATCCTTCATACCTTGAAACTGTGGATTTTCTGCTTGTGAAGATCCAGATATATATTCCTACATATCAGGCTGATTTCATGGGTGTTAAGAATGGTCTGGTAGATATCCAGCTAAATTCAGGGGACCAGTTGAATCGGAGCCCCCTCTACCTCCACCATCTTGCCCCTCCCCTGGTTGGTAATTAATAATAGAAATCCATTTTCTCACTTTTCAGGAGACTATAAGTCTGAGATCAAGGGATTGGAAGGGTTGAATTTTATTGTGGAATCTTTCCCTGGCTTGTAAACAGCCATCTTCTCTCTTTCTCTTTACATGCTTATTCCTCTGCAAGTGCCTGTGTCTTAATTTCCTCCTATATAAAATCATTCATATTGGATTAAGGCCCACCATATGTTCTAGTTTTCATTAATTGCAAATTTGTGGTACTATTTTCACAAATAGACATTATAAAATACTGGAGACACAAATCAGTCTAGAACCCATGTGGATTAGATTTTATATACATACATACACATAGATAGATGATTGATGATATATAGATGCACATATATATCTACAGCATATTATGTTACTGATATCATAGATGACATTTTTGTATGCGTGGACCCATTAATATATATTTACAATAATTTTAGATTTTTGTCTTTTAAATATTATGAAAGAACTAAAAGTGGACTTTTTTTATGTTTTGTTCCAGTTTCCCAAATATATTTCTGCTTTTAAATTTCCTTAGAGTATCACCCCTGTTTTTTCCTTTCTTAGAAGCCTTGGGCTTTATTGAATTTCTTTTTGTGTAATCTCTTGCTTCTAAGCACTCACAAATTGTAGGTCTCTGTTGCTCTAATGTTCCACTGCAACTGTCACTGCTGTCAAAGTCCTCCTATGCCACTTTCCCCATCAGTGTCCTGAGCTAGGTGAGAGAGACAGTAATCAAGTGGAGATTCCTCACACAAGTCAGTACTTTATAAGCAAATTCTTCTTTTGTCTAAAGGATGGAATTGAGAATTAAGAGGTGTCCTCCTGTTTGAACAACACTGTTCCAATGAGGATGTGGCAAGGAGGAGCAAAGTGCCGCAAAGTTGCCTGATATTTTGAGCAAGGACTTTTTCTTGGTTAGGTATTCACTTGATCTTTGAGGATTTTTAACTGGTTTCTATGGTTTTGACAAAGCTATATTTGTCCATATGTTGTTCTTTATGTGGTGTCTGTGGGAAATGAAGGCCGGAACATTATAGTCCACCCTCTCGATGCTGTGTCCAAAATTCAAGGGACAAATATGCAAACAAGGTGTTAGTATGGCTTAAAGAATGTCATCAGAGGGTCTGGGTGGCTCAGGTGTTTAAGAATCTGCCTTAGGCTCAGGTCATGATCCCAGGGTCCGGGGATCAAGCCCTATGTCAGGCTCAGAGGGGATTCTGATTCTCCCTCTCTCTGCCCCCTCACTTTGCTTGTGCTCTCTCTCTCTCTGAAATAAATAATAAAAATCTTTTTAAAAAGTCATCAGATATGCTGATTTATCTAATCTGTTTGCCTCATGACGCATCTGCTCTTACTCCCTTCCCAAGACTTGATCATATGAAACCTGATACTGTTTCATGTCTATATTGTCCTTATTTGTGTGAATTTAGAGGGCTATCTATCTGCTTCTAAGGAGACCTCCTGACTTTATCTTGGTCCTGTATTTGGGCTCAGATACCCATATGTATAGTTTCAGACTGTCTTTCATGCGGTGGAAAACAAAACAAACAAAACAGAACAGGCATTTGTTAAGTAAGGTTGAAAGTCTGCCCCCCATCTGAGAGATAAGCCATGGAAAATGACCATGTGTTTACATAGGGTAGGGTATGTGGTCAGAAAAAGTTACTGTATTACAAGTTTGATTTTAAATCACTCCGTCTGGTTACTTTGTTCTCTGTTTGCTTCTGAGTCTTTAATAGCACTAGGTCACATTGGGAAAGCTATTGAAAGGGTTTGCACACACTATGAGCAAAGGAATAAAGGACATGCCTCCATTCTGAATTCGCCTTAGTTTATGTAAAATGGTAACAAAAAAAATAAGAGCAAAAAAACGACAGTCAAAACAAAAACTAGTATGTATTGTGTGTTTGCTCTGACGGGCAATATTGTGAATTGATTGACCATATTTACCAATTATACAAAATCATCTTCAGTTCTATGTACAATTACCATTCACATTAGAAAAATGGGAGGAAGGGTACCTGGGTGGCTCAGTCTGTTAGCATCTGACTGCTAATTTTGGCTCAGGTCCTGGGATCAAGCCTCACTTTGGACTCCATGCTCATCATGGAGTGTAGTGGAGATTCTCTCTCTCCCTCACCTCTGTCCCTTTCCCCACTTGTGCACTCTCTCAAATAAATAAGTATTTTTTAAAATGAAAAATAGAAATTTTACAATAAAGAAAACAAATAACAATTCTGGTAAAATAAGATAAAAACAGAGGGAAACAAATCATAAGAGACTCTTAACCATAGGGAATAAACTGAAGGTTTTTGGAGGGAATGTGTGGGAGGGATGGGGTATTTGGGTCATGGCATTATGAAGGGCACTTGATGTAATGAGCACTGGGTGTTATATGTAACTGATGAATCACTACATTCTATCACTGAAACTAATAATACACTATATGTTAACCAACTTGAATTTAAATTAAATAATTCTGATTGTCTTATTTATTCAGAGTAAGCCAACTTCCCCTAACTCCATTCCATTAGTACATTGCACTTTTACTCTTTTATTCAATGTTGGGAAATTAAAGGATATCCTCACTTTTATACTATAATCATTTTGTGTGTGTATGTGTGGGATTACTAATTTGTTGTAACTATCTTAAGTAGTTTACTTTTGTTGGCTCATAATTCACTTAAAATATTTTTTTCTCACACAATGTCAAGTGAAAATAAAACAAGAATAATAATAGTAACTATTATCATGAGTACTAGACCTAAATTCAGAGGCTGATTTATCTTGAGGCTAAAAGGTAAAGAAGTCAGCTTTAGAGCTGACTCCCTTTCACAGGTCCTTCAAATCCCATATCTTTTTTTTTTTTTTTAATTTTATTTTATTATATTGTGTTAATCACCATACAGTACATCCCCAGATTCCGATGTAAAGTTTGATGCTTCATTAGTTGCGTATAACACCCAGTGCACCATGCAATACGTGCCCTCCCTACTACCCATCACCAGGCTATCCCCTTCCCCCACCCCCTCCCCTCTGAAGTCCTCAGTTTGCCTCTCACAGTCCATAGTCTCTCATGTTTCATTCCCCCCTCTGATTACCCCCCTTTTCTTTATCCCTTTCTTCCCCTACCGATCCTCCTAGTTCTTATGTTCCATAGATGAGAGAAATCATATGATAATTGTCTTTCTCTGCTTGACTTATTTCACTTAGCATTATCTCCTCCAGTGCCGTCCATGTTGCAGCAAATGTTGAGAATTTGTTCTTTCTGATAGCTGAGTAATATTCCATTGTATATATGGACCACAGCTTCTTAATCCAGTCATCTGTTGAAGGGCATCTCGGCTCCTTCCATGTCAAATCCCATATCTTAATTGTGAGTCACATTATTTCTGAAGGTAAATACCCAAGAGTGTACATATCAGACTACTAAAATTAGAGGTATCTCCCGTGGTAGGCTACAGTTATTTCCATCAGTGACTAATCTTGAGGCGAGTGTTGGTTACGTATAGGACTCAAACTTTATTTAAAGTCTGAGATCTGAATTATATTATTCTTTTTTTTCCTCTTTGCAGATACATGCAATGATTGATTGCTGGAATATCATTTGTGGAGAAAGTCTTTTCACAACTAAGGTATTTTAAAGAAAAGTAAACTAAATTGTACATGTAAAATAATTGGAGAAATGAAGATAGGACATGTTTCATTTAAATAAGAACTTACTGACGTGTCTTATATTTAAACTAGATGAAGTGTAAAGTAGATCTCTGCATGTTCCCTCTGAACTCTAAATTATGTTACCTTAAATTTCAATTTATTGCAATTCTCTTTTCCTTTTTTGTTTTTGTTTTGTTTTGTTTTCAAATCTGTGTACAGGAATTGTCATATATCATCCCATAAAATTAGTTAAGGGAACTGATTGGTTAAAATATAACCTCACCTTATTTTCTATTAATCTGATAAATTTTATTGCTGTAGAAAAAATATCAAGGGAGCACCATGCTATTAATTAAATTACTCTCTCTGAACTTGGGCACAATTTACGCATTTTGGAATTTTAGAAACTTCAATTCTATTTCATAACCATGCCAAAATGTTTAAGATTGTTTCGCCAAAGACAATGTAATATTTAACTAGAATATCTCCCACCTGATGTAACTCCTCATAAATCCTCAGAAATTCTTCTCTATTTTGTACAACAAAAAAGTCGAACTATATTACTTGGTTATTAATTTTGCAGAGTCCAAATCCATATGTATATTTTAACGATAAAATGCAGTTAAATAATATTTTTTGAAATCCTATCAGATAGATGTGGTGATGTGATTGTTTCTCATTTTAACTAATATACAAGAGCGTTCCCCAGAAACTTTTTTTTTTCTTTTTTGGAGCACTGACACCAGCTCTAGTTTAGTATCATATGCAACATATACAATGTTCTTAATTGTGGACCAGAGAACAAATTTTCACAAAGCGATTGTTGGGACCAAAATATGAGTTTCCACCAGGGTTAGGCAATTAGTCAATTTGCCTTGAGACATTCAAAATCTTACATGAGGGGAAGAAAATGACTGTGTATATTTAAAATATTTTTTTTCTACTGAGTTTACCATGCTAAATAATGGAAAACTTATTTCCTATGGCAAAAAAAAATCACCCATTACTTTACAGACTCAGAGTACATTAACTGTTCTTAAAATGAGTTTCAAATTAGAGATTTAAACATTTTTGTGTTTCTCTTGGAATTTAATGTTTTTGCTTTTCTGCAGATGTGCCATGTTAAGTAGTTTGATTATTCAGAATATATGTGGGTCTGCCTGTGTAACTCTTTTATATACATGATCAACAAATACTATACTTTATTAAAATTTTTATGAAAGATGAAATTGTTGTAACTCTATAATTACTACCCTCATGTAGGTGTTAGGAATCTTTCTTATATACGTTATTGCAGATACATCTTTCATCCTTTTTTTAATGTTTTATTTTAAGAACAAAATTCAAGAAGAATGAGATACTTTATATAAGAGGTTATATACCTCAAAGGAAGTGATTTATAGATTAATTATTTTACAAAAGTAAAGAAAATTTGTATGCCTGCTCATCTAGAAGAAAAGATAATATTATAAGGACATACCTTTTTCTTTAGTTTCAAAGACATTGTTTGGTAGAGGGAAAGAAATCTTCACAGTTTCAATCACCCAACAGGCAAACAAGTGTTTAATCTACTGAATTTCCTCTGAAGTTAGTGAAAAGAATTTGTTGTGCCTTGATGAGTTTACTACCACTTACATTGAAGAGTAAAACATCCAGTTAGTCTCAAACTATTTAAGAAAATGTATTTCCTTTTGATGATAATGAAGAATGAACTTTATTATGCATCTGACATGTTCATATTTTCAATGGCACTATTTCTGAGTTGGTTATGTTATCAACGTATTATTTAAATGAATTATGTGAAAAGAATGTAGAGGTAAGCATTGGAGATTTGTTTGGTATTACATTGAAATTAATTCATCCGCAGTTTAAAAGACAAAAGGGATGGAAGTCATCTTGTCCTAGTGAGATAGGAGGAGTTTGACAAGAGTGTATATCTCTTATCTAAGACAGCATGACCTTGGAACATTCCTGGGTTCTTGATTGGGGTAATGAACATGTTTATTTCTTTCTTCTTTAAACCATAACATTGTTCATTATGTGTATCACAAATTTATATCCAGTAATATTTTTGAAATAATTAAAGTGTGTAAAAGAGATAAAGTATTTTAGGAAATAAAAAAATACATGGTGAGAATTTTATGCAGTTCTATCAAAATATTTTGTAAGTTCATTGGTTCCATACAGGTCATAATCGTTATTTCTAATAATCCCATTTTGATATTTACCTTATTATTGACCAAAAATATGGAGGAGATGGCACATTTTCTCTATGTGTGCCTTCCATTTCTACTCATTTCTTTAATTCCTGTCTCTTGGCACAGATTACCTAATTCCTTTACTTTAAATAAAATTTATACTAAAGATTTTTAGTTAGAAAAGAAGTCAAAATTCAAGGGAAGCATGGACAATGCCAATGAAAAATATGTGTGGACCATGATAAGAATCATGAGGTTTTTATTATGATGAAAATAATTGTAGATATAATTGCTTCTTTGACAAATTTGTTTAGGTAGAAATGTTTGACTTTTGGTTTATGAACCTAGTGATATTAAACTTGTTCTGAATTCTACTATGGTAAATATAATCTTCAATATTGCTTCCTTTCTCCTGCCAAGTTTCCAGTTTGGGAGTAAAAAAAACTTGAAGAGGATGTTATTTTAAATTTCTTCCTTCATCTTGAAATATTAAGATGTTACTTAATGCACCAGAGCTACATGATAATTAGAGTTGTTTTAACATAGAGAATTGTAATTTTTATTTTTATTTATTTATTTATTAATTATGTTATGTTAGTCACCATACAGTATATCATTAGCTTTTGGTGTAGTGTTTCATGATTCATTGTTTGTATGTAACACCCTGTGCTCCATGCAATACCTGCCCTCCTTAATACCCATCACCAGACTAGCCCATCCTCCCACCCCCTCCCCTCTGATGCCCTCAGTTTGTTTCCCAGAGTCCATAGTCTCACATGGTTCATCTCCCCCTCTGTTTACCCCCTTCATTATTCTCTTCTTTTTTTTTTTTTTTGGTGGAAAAAAACTATGTAATGCTTTTTTATTTTTTTAAATAATAATTTTTTATTATATTATGTTAGTCACCATACAGTACATCCCTAGTTTTTGATGTAAATTTCCACGATTCATTATGTTGGTAGTATTTATCAAGAAGAATTTATGGAAATTCCATGATCATTAGTCCCTTCTTCTCTTAGTGAACACAATAAATATAAAAATTGTGTCAGATGTCAATGTATTTATTTTACATTAATGTGAATTGAATCCACATGTGGAATTTCATCTACATCTGGAAAGTGTTTTTGGATATTGGAGGAGGTGTTATGCTGTTAGAATATTTTTTTAAAAATTTTTATTGAAATTCAATTTAGATAAAACACACTGTGCTATTCCTTTCTGGGATAGAAGTTAGAGATTCATCAGTTGTGAATAACACCCAGTGCTTATTACGTCAAGTGCCTACTTAATGCCCATCATACATTTATCCCATCCCTCTACCAACCCTCAGTTTGATTTCTTTGTTGAGATTCTCTTATGATTTACCTCCCTCTCTGTTTTCTTCTCATTTAATTTTTCCTTCCCTTTCCCTATGTTCATCTGTTTTTTTTAAAAATAATATTCCACATATGAGTGAAATCATATCGTTTTGGTACAAAAATGCATGTAAAATGAGAAGCACCTAAAAGATATCATGCATGTTTTTCCCCAAAAAGAAATTTTCAATACTGACTTATAGAGAAATAGAGAATTTTGGGGAAAAAGAAATTTTCTATGACTGACTTATAGAGAAATGGAGAATTTCTTTTTGGGAAAAAAGATGCATGATGCTTTTTAGGTGCTTCTCATCTTAACATGAACTTTTGTACTTTTTCCTCATCTATTCAGTGATTTCTTTTTATTTATAATACATTAAAGTAGCATAGCTTAAAATTAATTTATTGAACTTTATGAAAATGTTCTTACACCATATAATGTTTTTAATACTTGCCATAGTATTACCTTGTGGAATCAGAGGTGGGGGAAAAAACTGATTAGATAACTTTGTATATGTTTAAAAAAGGTCTAAGAATTCAGCACTTAAAGGAAGGGAATAAAAAAGAGGAGGAAACATGTATTTTTGAAGTTGGACAGAAACTTGTAATAAATTCATAGGTTAATTGGGAAATTAAGTGATGATGATCAAAAAATATAGAACTAAGAGACACTGAGTAATCATACAGTCTCTAAATGTTGTCTTGTGTGCAACGATTTGGACTAAGCCCTGATGATGCATGGCTTACTTTTAAAAGTTACTGTACTATGATAATATTATTGTCCATTAGTTCATGAAGAAAACAACAGTAGTGTACAATATGGATACTTTACCTGGCTGGGAAACTGATGTGGAGATAACCCAAGTCATTTAATAATTATTATTTTATTTTCTCTTAAAGGAAAATCAGTGTCATACATAGACTCTTCAGTTATCATCTCCTTTGATATTTCAAAGTAAACAATGAAGACAGGAAATCAAAGTGTTGAAACAGACTTTATACTTTCTGGTCTTTTCCAATATGGCCACATGGACACTTTCCTCTTTGTTGCCATTGTAATCCTCTTTGCAGTGGCTCTGATGGGGAATATCATACTGATCCTTCTCATTCAATTGGACACCAGACTCCACACTCCAATGTACTTTCTATTCAGTCAGCTCTCCTTCTTGGATATAATGAACATTTCCACCACAGTGCCCAACATGACCACTAACTTCCTGACAAACAGTAAGACCATCACATTTTTAGGCTGTGAGATTCAAACATTTGTATTCTTGGCCCTTGGTGGGACTGAAGCTCTTCTCCTTGGTTTCATGTCCTATGATCGATATGTAGCCATCTGTCACCCTTTGCACTATCCTGTACTCATGAGCAAGAAGATCTGTTGGTTCATGGTCACATGTGCATGGACCAGTGGTTCTATCAATGCTTTAGTACATACATTGTATGTATTTCATCTTCCATTTTGTAGATCACGGCTCATCAACCACTTTTTCTGTGAACTTCCATCTCTATTGCCACTGGTGTGTCAGGATACTTACCAGTATGAGCATACAATCCTCCTCAGTGGGCTTATTATTCTGCTGCTGCCATTCATGGCTATTCTAGCTTCCTATGCCCGTGTACTTACTGTGGTGTTCCAGATGAGCTCAGGCAAAGGACAGACAAGAGCTATTTCCACTTGCTCCTCTCACCTGATTGTGGCAAGCCTATTTTATGTGACTGCTCTCTCCACCTATACAAGGCCACACTCCTTGCATTCTCCAGAAGAGGTTAAGGCAGTGGCAGTGTTTTACACCATCATCACACCTCTTCTGAACCCATTTATCTACAGCCTGAGGAATAAGGAGGTTATTGGGGCCATGAGAAGACAATTGGTAGAGTGTATATTTGTACACAAAATGTCACCTTAGGAGCCATTATTGATTGAGATTGAATAACATGGAATATTTGTTTGGAATACTGTTCTTGAATATGTAAACAATAATAAATATTTACCAAATAAATAAATTGACAAATATCTTGAATCCTCCTGGTTTCAGAATGGCTTAATCATATGTATTGAAACTGGATGGATTTCCAAACTGGAACCTGGAAAAATGTGTTATTGTCAACATCATCTAGCTTCTAAAGCAATAGGTTTCATTCTTGATAACTTAGTGTTTGCATATCACAACAAATATTTTATAATGTTTTTCTTAATATCTGAAAAGCAATGAAAAGGAAATACAGTCCACTCAAACCCATAACATTAAAACGATCTATGTAAAAAAACATACTGCAATGTAGAGCAGACTAGATAACCTACTCATTTACGTGTTCACTCAACTGTTTTAATGTTTTTTTAAAGATGTATTTATTTATTTATTTTTATTTTTAATGTTTTTTAATTATATTATGTTAGTCACCATACAGTACATCCCTGGTTCCTGATGTAAAGTTTGATGATTCATTAGTTGCGTATACTGTTTTAATGTTTAAATATGTGTGTGGCACTGCTGCATGCATTGGTGATATGGAAATAAAGAAACATTAGAACCAACAGAAATCTTTGAACACATTTAGTTTGCATTTCAATGCAGGGAGATGTAACATTAATAAAATAAATATGAATAATTTAAAGTATGTCTAAAGTAGTAATTAAGAGAATAAAACTGGATATTGGGAAAGGGTAAGCTAGAGTGTTTTTTAATTTTATATAAAATAGTCCAAAAGGGACAAATATGAGAGGGATATTTGGTCAAAAATTTGTCTGAGGTGAAAAAGTATTTCAAATGGATATGTCATAAAGAATGTTCTGCGCATAGGAAAAAGTAAATAAAAAAATTTTTAATAGGAAACCTGATTGATGGGCACAGAAAATGAAAGAATAAATTGTTGGACTTCAGGAAATGAGTAGATTTAATGGAATCTGAATTTGAAATGTAAGATTGACCATTGTGAGGAGTTTATTTTTTAATCCAAGAAAATTGGCAAACATTCCTGTGCTTGCAAAGAGAATCGAAATATGGAATTACGGGACATTGCAATAGTTCCATTTTTTTACAAGATTCTACCTTGGAGAAAAGTGGTAATGGCAGAGAAGCAAGAAGTGGCCAATCTCTGGAAGTGAGTAGAAAGCAAACCTTTGAGGCTTGTTGACAGATACAATGTAAAATGTGAGGGACTCATGAGAACAAAGACTTGGCCTGAAATCTTGGAAGAAAAACTGGAAGTAAGGAATCATCATTATTACTATTGAGGGAAACCATAGGAGTAAAATTTCCATCATCCATTAGCACCCCCCTTCTACTTTAGTCATTGTTCTGATTTCCATGAACACTCACGGAAGCTCTTATTAATAGACTCCAATGAACAATTCTCTTGTGCAATTGGATTCTTTTTCTCAATACTTATGAGGTGCAACCTTAACAATGCAAGCATTAATGCTGTTGTTTTTATTGCTGACTAACATTCCACTGTATGAATATATTTTTCTTTCATTGGGTCATTTGATATTTCCAGATGTTATGATTTTTTTTTTAAATGCTATAACCCTCCCTATACAAAAGTTTTCTTATGGGCATATGTACTAAATTATTTTAGCATATAACAAGGAATGATATTGTTTGGTCATAGGTAAGGTGCATGCTTAACTTTAATAAGACAGTTAAATTGTCATTTTAATATTAAATATTCCAAAAGGAATAAAGAAAGACTTAGTGCTTAAGTGTTTGTGTAAGTAATACAGTAGATTGGTGTTTCACTTAAAATATTTCCTGCGAAATCTCTTAGAGACTCATTGACATGTCTGCAACCATTGTCAATGATTTTCATAACAATTTCAATTTTCTAAGAGCACTCATTCTTGCTCCAAAATAAATGATATTTGTTCCATGGACATCTTTCTTATTTAGCTTATTTGTTTATGTTATAATGTACATCACTACACCTGACATGAATCCAGTAATTAAAACACCACAATTATTAGATCTCTTGAGAACTCTATCCTCTCCTCATACCTTCTTCATTGTACTGAGTTTCTAAACTAGCATTGCCTTGTTATAATATGGTATTATGAAATATACATACATGGAATATTATAAATGTTTACCATCAAAGTTTGAACTTAATATAAACATTTTAGGGTGAAGTTTTTTTTAAGAACTTCTCTCTATTTGACATTATTTTATTGTGGGTTATAATATTTTGCTGTTAAGTAATATCCTTTTTAAAAACTTTAAAATAATTTTTCACTTTCAGATTGATGGATTATAGATCATTTTCAGTTTTTGCTGTTATGTATGGGGCATTTATGAATATGCTTCCCACAGACAAGGGTTTATATTGCTTATATACTTTTTCTGGAATCACTGGATCATAAAATATAACAATGGTCATGGTTTTGGAATTAGGCCAAGTGATTTCCAAAATGGTAGCAATTTACATTTGTAAGAGATATATGCTCTCACAATGACAGGGATCTCCAAGATTCAGATTTGTCATTTGAGACATCTTAATTCTTAGCAACTGAATGGACCTAAATGCTTATTTATTTATTTATTTATTTATTCTTTTTTTAATGTATTTTTATTATATTATGTTAGTCACCGTACACTACATCCCTGGTTTCTGATGTAAAGTTCGATGATTCATTAGTTGTGTATAACACCCAGTGCACCATGCAATACATGCCCTACTTACTACCCATCACCAGTCTATCCCATTCCCCCACCCCCTTCCCCTCTGAAGCCCCCAGTTGTTTCCCAGAGTCCATAGTCCTAATGGTTCATTCCCCCTTCTGTTTACCCCCCTTTTTACTTTCCTTTCTTGTCTACTGATCTTCCTAATTCTTATGTTCCATGATGAGAGAAACCATATGATAATTGTCTTTCACTGCTTGACTTATTTCACTTAGCATAATCTCCTCCAGTCCCGTCCATGTTGCTGCAAATGATGGGTAATCATTCTTTGATGGCTGAGTAATATTCCATTGTATATATGGACCACATCTTCTTTATCCAGTCATATGTTGAAGGGCATCTTGACTCCTTTCATGATTTAGCCATTGTGGACAATGCTGCTATGAACATTGGGGTGCATATGGCCCTTCTCTTCACTACATCTGTATCTGTGGTGTAAATACCCAGCAGTGGAATTGCTGGATCCTAGGGAAGCTCAATTTTTAACTATTTAAGGGACCTCCACCCTGTTTTCCAAATTGGCTGTATCATCTTGCATTCCAACCAACAGTGTAAAAGGGATCCCCTTTCTCCACATCTTCTCCAACATTTGTTTTTTCCTGTCTTGTCCATTTTTGTCATTCTAACTAGCATAAAATGGTATCTGAAGGTGGTTTTGATTTGAATTTCCCTGATGGCTAATGATTTTGAACATCTTTTCATGTGTCTATTTGCCATTTGTATGTCTTCATTGGAAAAGTGGCTGTTCATATCTTCTGCCTATTTTTTGATTGGATTATTTGTTTCCAATGTATTGAGTTTGAGAAGCTCTTTGTAGACCTTGGATACCAATCTTTTTTCTGTAGTGTCATTCGCAAATATCTTCTCCCATTCAGTGGGCTGCCTCTTAGTTATTGTTTCCTTTTTTGAAAGATGTAGAATTTTCCCACATGTTCATTCTTTCCTTTGTTTCTCTTGGCTTTGGAGATGTGTCATGAAAAAAGTTGCTGTGGCCAACCTCAAAGAGTTTGCAGCTTATCTTCTCCTCTAGTTTTTGATAGATTCCTGTCTCACATCAAGGCCTTTCATCTATTTGGAATTTATCTTTGTGTATGGTGTGAGAGAGTGTCCAAGATTCATTCTTTTGCACGTAGCTGTCCAATTTTCCCAGCACCATTATTGAGAGACTGTCTTTTTTCCACTTTTTTTTTTTTCCTGCTATGTCAAAGATTAGTTGCCCAAAGAGCCGAGGGTCCATTTCTGGGTTCTCTATTTTGTTCCATTGGTCAATGTGATTTTGATTTGAATTTCCCGGATGGCTAATGATTTTGAACATTTTTTCATGTGCCTGTTACCAATTGAATGTCTTCATTGGAAAAGTGCTTGTTACTGTCTTCTGCCCATTTTTTTATTTGAATATTTGTTTCTCACGTATCGAGTTTGAGAAGTTCTTTGCAGGTGTGTGATACCAATAAAGTTATCTGCAGTTTCATTTGTATATATCTTCTCCCATTCCATGGGTTGCCTATTAGTATTTCTGACTGTTTCCTTGCCTGTGCAGAAGTTTTATCTTGATGAAGTCCCACAAGTTCATTTTTTCTTTTGTTTCTCTTGCCTTTGGAGATGTCTCATGAAATAAGTTGCTGTGGCCGATGTCAAAAAAGTTGCAGCCTATGTTCCCCTCTAGGTTTTTAATGGATTCCTGTCGCACATCGAGGTCTTTCATCCATTTGGCGTTTATCTTTGTGAATGGTATGAGAGGGTGGCCAAATTTCATTCTTTAGCATATCGCTGTCCAATTTTACCAGCACTATTTATTGAAGAGGCTGTCTTTTTTCCACCGGATGTTTTTTCCTGCTTTGTCAGAGATTAGTTGCCCATAGAGCCGAAGGTCCATTTCTGGGTTCTCTATTCTGTTCCATTGGTCTATGTGTCTGTTTTTGTCCCAGTACCATGCTGTCTTTGTGATCACAGGTTTTTAGTATAGGTTGATATAAGGCAACTTGATGCCCCCAGGTTTGTTTTTTCTTTTCAACAATTCCTTGGTGATTCAGGACCTTTTCTGGCTCCACACAAATTTAAGGGATGTTTATCCCAGCTCTTTGAAAAATGTCATTGGTATTTTGTTTGGGATGACATTGAAAGTGTAGATTTCTCTGGGTCACCTAGACATTTTAACTATGTTAATTCTTCTGATCCACGAGCATGGAATATTTTTCTATCTTTTTGTATCTTCTTCAATGTCTTTCAAGAGTGAACTGTAGTTTCTAGAATATAGATCTTTTACATCTTTGCTTCAGTTAATTCCAAGAGTATCCTATGATATTTGGTGCTATTGTAAATGGAATGGATTCCCTAATTTCTCTTTCTTCAGTCTCATTGTTCGTGTCTAGAAATACAACTGATTTCTGAGCACTGATTTTGTATCCCACCACATTACTGAATTGCTCTGTAACTTCTAGTAGTTCAGTGGTGGAGTCTTTTGGGTTTTCTATATAGAATATCATGTCATCTGTGAAGAGAGACAGTTTGACTTCTTCTTTGCCGATTTGAATACATTTAATCCATTTTTGTTGTCTGATTGCTCTTACAAGGACTTATAGTACTATGTTGAATAATAATGGCGAGAGTGGGCATCCTTGTTGTGTTCCTGATCTTAAGGTAAAGGTTTTCAGCTTTTCCCCATTGAGAATAATATTCGCTGTAGGCTTTTCATAGATAGTTTTTATGAAATTGAGGAATATACCCTCTATCCCTACACTCTGAAGGGTTTTGATCAGGAAAGTTTGCTGTATTGTGTCAAATGCTTTTTCTGCTTCAATTGAAGGATCCTATGGTTCTTGACTCTTCTTGTTGGTATGATGTAGGACAGTGATGAATTTGCGAATATTGGACGACCCTTGCATCCCATGAATGAATCCCACTTTTTCATGATGGATAATCCTTTTAATGTTCTGTTGGATCCTATTAGCTAGGATCTTGTTGAGAATTTTGTGTCCATATTCATCAGGGATATGGGTCTGTAATTCTCCTTTTTGATGGAGTCTTTGCCTGGTTAGGGGATCAAGATAATACTGGCCTCATAGAATGAGTTTGGCACTTTTCTTTCTGTTTCTATTTTTTGAAACAGCTTCAGGAGAATACGTATTATTTCTTCTTTGAATGTTTGGTAGAATTCCCTGGGGAATCCATCAGGCCCTGGACTCTTGCTTTTTGGGATGTTTTTGATCACTGTTTCAATCTCTTCATAATTAATTGGTTTGTTTAAATAATCAATTTCTTCCTGTTTCAGTCTTGGTAGTTTATAGGTTTCCAGGAGGCATCCATTTCTTCCAGGTTGTTTAATTTATTGCACAAAATTGTTAATTAAATTTTCTAATGATCCTTCCCATTTCTTTGGTGTTTGTGTGATCTCTCCCTTTTCATTCATAATTTTATTAATTTGGGGCCTTTCTCTATTTTTTTGAATGAGTCTGGCCAGTTGCTTATTGATCTTATTTAGTCTTTCAAAAAACCAGCTTCTAGTTCTATTGATCTTTCTACTGTGCTCCTGGTTTCTAATTCATTGATCTCTGCTCTAAACTTGATCAACTGCCCTCTCATGCATGGGTTAGGCCTGTTCTTCTGTTCCAGCTCCAGCTTCTTGAGGTGAGAATATAAAAACTGCATTTTAGATTTTTCTATTCTTTTGAGTGAGGCTTTGATGGCTATGTATTTTCCCCTTAGGACTGCCTTTGCAGTGTCCCATAGGTTTTGGACCAATGTGTTTTCATTTCCATGATCTCCAAAATTGCTTAATCTTCTTTTTAATTCCCCGCTTTACCAATAATTCTTGAGCAAGACAGTTTTTAGTTTCCAAGTTTTTGCGTTTCATCCAAATTTTTCCTTGTGATTTTGTTCCAGTTTCAAAGCATTGTGGTCTGAGAATATTCAGGGAACAATGTGAGTCTTTTAGTATTGGTTGAGACCTGCTTTGTGACCCAGTATATGGTCTATTCTGTAGAAAGTTCCATGTGCATTTGAAAAGAATGAGTATTCTGTTGTCCTGGGGTTCAGTGTTCTATATATATCTATGAGGTCCACCTGGACCAGTATGTCATTCAAAACTCTTGTTTCTTTGTTGATTTTCTGCTTAGGTGATCTGTCCATTGCTGATAGTAGAGTGCTGAGGTCCCCTACTATTAACATATTATTATCTATATGTCTCTTTATTCTGGTTAATAGTTGGCTTGTGTGTCTAGCTTCTCCCCTGTTGGGGGCATAGATATTTAAGACTGTCATATGCAATTCTTAAATACATCTTTTATAAATAGTATAGTTTCCTTTTATATCTCTAACTATAGTCTTTAGTTTAAAATCTAATCTGTCTGATTTGAGAATTGCTAGCCCAGCTTTCTTTTGATGTCCATTGGCATGAAAAATGGTTCTCCATCCCTTCACTGTCAGTCTGGATGTATCTTTAGTTTCGAATGGGTTTCTTGTGGACAGCAAATGGGTGGGGCATCTCTTTTTATCCAATCTGCAACTCTGTGGCATTTTTTGGGAGCATTTAGGCCATTGACTTTGAGAGTAATTATTGAGAGATATGATTTTAATGATGTCATGTTCCCTGTGAAGTCTTTCTTTCTATAGATTGTCAATTTCTGTTCTGTATCACTCTTGGGGCCTTTTACTTTTATAGTACCCCCCTTACTATCTCTTCTAGGGCTGGCTTGGTGGTTACAAATTCCTTCAATTTCTGCCAGTCTTGGAAGGTCTTTATCTCTCCATCAATTTTGAATGACAAGTCGCTGGATAAAGGATCCTTTATTGCATTTTCTTCTCAGTTAGAGCTCTGAATATGTCTTGTCAAACTTTCCTGGGTTGCCACATCTCCGTAGACAGGTCTGACACTTTTCTGATGTTCCTCCATCTGTAGGTTAGGATTGTCCTCCCCCTGGCCACATTCAAGATTTTCTCCTTGGATCTAATATTTGCAAACTGCACTATTATGTGACGTGGTGTATGTCTGTTCTCATTGATCTTGGGAAGGTTCCTCTCTGCCTGTTGCACGTGAATGCTTGTTTCCTTTGCCAGATTAGGTAAATTCTCAGCTACAATTTGTTCAAATACCTATTCTAGACCTCTCTCTTTCTCTAGCCCTCGGGATGCCATTGTTTCTGACATTGGAATGTTTCATTGAGTCAGTAATATCCCATAATCTACATTCTTGGGATTGGAATTTTTTGAGCCAAGGTTCCATTTTTTCCTTCTCTTCTAACATCTGATATTCCAATTCTCTAATTCGTTCTTCTGCCTCATTTACCCTGGTCATCAGAGCTTCCATTTTAGACTGCATTTGACTCATAGCATTTTTACTTTCTGCAGATTCACTGTCTTTCTGCCCTTAGATTCTGTATTCTCGTTAATATTTTTTTCAATCCTACAC
Source organism: Ailuropoda melanoleuca (assembly GCF_002007445.2). Lineage (NCBI taxonomy): Eukaryota > Metazoa > Chordata > Mammalia > Carnivora > Ursidae > Ailuropoda > Ailuropoda melanoleuca. The sequence goes on from NW_023253040.1 coordinate 567,837, forward strand.
ATCATCTTGAACATTGTTACTCTGAACTCCATTTCTGACAATTTGGTTATATCCATATCCATCAGTTCTGTGGCAGAGGCCACAGGCTCTTTTTCTTTCCTTTTTTGGAGGGTTCCTCCTCCTTGTCATTCTGATGAAAATAGGTTGTGGGGATGCACAGAGCCCACATTTTTGACAGGACCCAGGCAGTGTGCACTTGTTTTACAGGACCTTAGGGATGCGGTCTTCTTGATTTTTTCAGACTGCCTTCTGGGGGAGGGGCTTGCAGCCTTGATACTCAGACAACCCTGTTTGGCTTGAGTTGCCCAGTCCCTGCGAGAGGGGGGTGGGGATGGGCACAATATGAGCTGGTATTTCTGGGCTTTTGTCCTCTGGTGGCTTTCTCTGGCGGTTTTCTGTTACTAGAGTCAGAGCTGTAATGGCCATAGCCTATCCTCTGTCTCAGAACAGAGAGATCGCAGCCCTCTCTCTACTGAGCTCTCCTGGCCCCTTTAACTCTGTTTCTGTTGGTGCTGCTAAAGCCCCCACAGTGTCCAGGGTTCTGCTCCACACAGCCACTCTTCTAGCCCTTCCTTCCAGGTCTGATTCATCTCTGTTCTTTGTGCTTCTAACACCACCAGCCACTCCTGGTTCCTGCGGATGCTCCCAAGCTCCCTGTTTCAGTCCAGTTCCAGGGAGCGCTCCGGAGCTTTGGTTTTCAGTCTGTTCATGTGCACGCTTGTTAGCTCCAGGTCTCAGACTGCTTACTTGCAGCTACCGGTCCACAAGTCCGGCCAATTCCCCAGGGCAGGAGGTTACTACTTCCTGATGCCCAAGCATGAAGGCTCCCTCCCCCTTCCATTAATCTTTCTATATCTGTGTGTGGATTCACAGCTCCCCACTTTGAACCTCAATACTCAGTACTGGAGATGTTCATTTGTAGAGATCCCGATGTATCTTCCCACCTCTCAAGCTGATTTCATGGGTGTTTGGGATGATCTGGTAGATATCCAGCTCGATTCAGGGGACCAGCTAAAGAAAGGTCCCTTACCCCTCCACCATCTTTTTCCAACGAAGATAAACATATTCTTAATCCTCTTTATTTCTTTCACCCATCCTCCCACATAACTCCTCTGGAAACTACCAGTTCATTTTCTCTATTTAAGTGTTTTATCTTTGTTTATCCCTTTGCTTCTTTATTTTTGTTTTTGTTTTCATTTGTTACCTAAATACCATTATGAATGAAATCATAGTGTATTTGTCTTTCTCTGGCTTATTTCACTTGATATCTGCCCTCTAGATCCATCCATGTTGTTGCAAATGGGAAGACTCCATTCTTTTTTTATGGTTGACTCATCATTTATATACATATATGTAAATATGTATCTATATATCATCTATCATCTATCTATAATCACCATCATCTACCTATCATCTGTCATCTGTCATCTATCATCTTATCTGTCTATATCACTTCTTTATCCATTCCTTTATAGATGGATAGATGGTTTTCTTCCATATCTCGGCTATTGTAGGTAATGTTGGAATAAACAAAAGGTACATATACCTTTTCAAATTAATGTTTTCCTCTTTTCTTTCTGTAAATACACAGTAGTGAATTACTAGATCATGTGCTCATTCCATTTTTTTTTTTTTTAGGAATCTGCATACTGTTTTCCATGGTGGTTGCACCAAATTGCATTCCAGTGGACAGTGCATGAGGGTACCTTTTCTCCATATCCTCCTCAACACTTGTTATTTCCTATCTTTTGCATACTAGCCATTCTGGCAGTTATACGGTGATATCTCTTTCTAGTTTTGATTTTCATTTCCCTGATGGTTAGTGATGTTGATCATCTTCTTATGTGTATGTTGGTTATCTGACTTGTTTGGAAAAATGTTTTGATTTGCATTGCCCTGATAGTTAGTGAAGTTTAGCATCTTTTCATATGACTTTTTGTTGTCTGTATGACTCCTAGGCACAAATATTATTCAGATTCCCTGTTCATTTTTAATCAGATTATTAGTTTTTAATGGTGTTGAGTTGTATGAGTTCTATACTTATTTTGGATATTAACCCCTGATTGATGATATCATTTGCAAATATCTTCTCCCACTCAATAGATTGCTTTCCGTTTCTGGATGGTTTCCTTTATTGTGCAAAAGCTATTTAATTTGGTGTATTCCCAATAGTTTATTTTTCTTTTGGTTCCCATGCCTGAGGAGATGTATTTAGAGAAAATGTTGTTAAAAAGCAATGTAAAAGAATTTACTCTTTGTTTTCTCTTAGGAGTTTTATGGTTTCAGGTCTCACATTTAGGTCTTTAATCCAATTGGAGTTTATTCTTATATATGGTATGAGAAAGTGGTCCAATTTCATTCTTTTGCATGTAGATGGTCAGGTTTCCCAAAACCATTTGTTAAAGAGCATGTCATGTCTCTATTATATGTTTTTTCTTCTGTTTTCATAGATTAATTAATTAGCTTATAGGTTTTTTTTACCTTTTTAATTTATTTTTTCTAGTATTTTATTTTATTTTTTGAAGGTTATTTATTTATTTATTTATTTGAGAGAGAAAGAGAGAAGGATAGAGAGAGCCCACTGGAATGGGGTGAAGAGTAGAGGGATAAGCAGAGGGGGAGGGAGAAGCAAACTTCCTGCTGATCATGGAGCCCTGCCTGGGGCCTGACCCAGGACCTGAGACAAAGTCAGTTGCTTAACCAACTGAGCCACCCAGGTGCCCCTGTGAGTGAGCAACCCTGTAGTGTTTTATTATTTTTTCAAGATTTATTTATTTATTTCAGAGAGAGAGAGAGAGAACGAGAGAGAGAGAGAACATGTGAGTGAGGTGAGGGTTAGAGGGAGATGGAGACTCTCCACTGAGCAGGAAGCCCAAACCAGGGCTCAATCCTGGGACTCCAGGATCATGATCTGAGCCAAAGGCAGACACTTAACTGACTGAGCCACCCAGGTGCCCCACCTCTTTAGTGTTTTAAATGGTTTTGGTGTCACAGTAATTCTTCCTTCATAGAATGAATTTGGAATATTTTCTTCCTTTTTAGTTTTTGAGAATATTAGATATTAAATATTCTTTAAATGGTTGGTAGAATTCACCTGTGAAACCTGGACTTTTGTTTTTTGTGATATTTTTACTTACTGATTCGATTTAAATACTATTAATTGGACTATTCAAATTTCTTATTATTTTCTTGTTTCAATGTTCAAAGGTTATTTGTTTATAGGAATGTATCCATTTATTCTGGCTTGTCCAATTTGTAGGTGTATAATTTTTCAAATTCTCCTATAATCTGTGGTTTCAGTTGTTAGTTCTCCTCATTCATTTCATTTTATTCAAGTTTTTATTAACTTCTAGTTACTTACCATGCAGTATATTATTAGATTCATGTGTAGAATTTAATGATTTATCACTTACATACAGCACCCAGTGCTCATCAGAACAAGTGCTTTCCTTAGTACCCATCACCTATATAACCCCCCATTCACCTCTCTTCCAGTAACCCTCTGTTTGTTCAGGATAGTTAAGAGCCTGATTCCTGATTTGGATTTCTACCCCCTCAGTATTTTCATCTGTTTTCCTGCTTAATTACCAAATTTGAGTGAAATCATATGGTATTTGTCTTTCTTTGACAGACTCATTTCACTTAGTATAATACTATCTAGCTCCACCTATATCATTGCAAATGTCAAGATTTCATTATTTTTTTGTGACTGAATACTTTACCTAGTATGTGATCTCTTCTGGAGAATATTCCATGTACACTAGAAATGAATGTGTATTCTGCTGGTTTAAGATGAAATGTTCTTAATGTGTCTGTTAATTCTATCCAGTCTAGTGCATCATTAAATCTCATTGTTTCTTGTTAATATTGTGCTTAGATAATCTGTCCATTGCTGTAAGCGAGGTGTTGATGTCCCCTACTATTACTGCAGTACTCTCAATGAGTTTCTATATGTTAATTATTAATTGTTTTATAAATGTCATTTTCCCAAATCTGGTACATAAATATTTAGCATTGTTAGATATTCTTGTATATAGACTCCTTTATTTGACGTAGTGATTTTCTTCTTCTTTTGTTACAGTCTTAGGTTTTTGTCTGGTAAAAGAACTGCTTCTTAGGCGCTCTTTCAAAGTCCACTAACATTTAAAAATTTTCTCGATCCCTTCACTTTCGATCTGCAGGTGTCTGTAGGTCTAAAATGAGTCTTTTATGGGGATGAGTTAAATTGGCAGAGGAAGAGGGGTCCCCTTTTTCAGCTGGTCCCCTGAGTCAATCTGGATACCATCCTGAAAACCCATGGAATCAGCCTGAGACGGAGGAAGATACATCTGGATCTCTACAAATGAACATCTCCAGTGCTGAGTATTGAGGTACAAAGCAGGGAGCCGTGAATCCACGCACAGATATCGGAAGATAAACAGAAGGGGGATGGAGCCACTGTGCTTGGGTGCCAGGAAGTGGTACCCACCTGCATTGCGGAGTGGGCCAGACTCGCAGGCCAGCACCCCCGAGAGACCAGACTGAGACTGTGAGCCTGGGAACGTGCATGTGACCAAACTGAAATCCACACTCCAGAGTGCACACTGGAACTAGACTGAAACCGGGAGCTCGGGAGCAGATGTGCGTCCAGACTGACAACCTGAGCTCTGAAGTGCACACTCGAACTAGACTGAAACCGAGAGCTCAGGAGCGCTCGCATGACCTGACTAAAAACTGGAGCTCCAGAGTGCTCACTGGAACCAGACTGAGACTGGGAGCTTGGGAGCATGGGTGCAACCAGACTGAAAACTGGCGCTCTGGAGTGTGCTTGAACCACACTGAAACAGAGAGTTCAGGAGCACGTGCAGGAACCGGGGTCAGCTGGCGGTGTTAGAAACACAAAGGACAGAGACGTGCCAGCCCTGGAAGTGAGGGTTGGGACACCAGCTGTGGGGTGCACAACCCAGGACTCTGCAGGGTTTTTAGCAGCACCAACAGAAAGAGAGTTAAAGAGGCTAATCGAGCTCAGTGGAGAGCAGACTGCAATCTCTCTGTTCTGAGACAGAGGCTGGGATTCGGCCACTGCTGCTCTGACTCTCAGAAGAGGAGGGAAAACCACCTGGGAAAGCTGCCAGGGAAAGACACCAGAGAATAAAAGCCTGGAAATACCAGCTTGCATTGTACCAATCCCCATCGCCCCTCGCAGGGGATAGGGAGACTCGACCCAGACAGTGTTGCCTGAATATCAGCGCAGGAGCCCCCTCCCGCATAAGGCAGGCTGAAAAATCAAGAAGCTCACATCCCTAAGGTCCATAATAAACAAATGCACACTGCCTGGGCCCTGGTCAATAATTTGGGCTCTGGACAACCCCACAACCTCTCCTCATCAGAATGACGAGAAGGAGAAATCCCTCCCAGCAGAGAAAAGATAATAAGTCTGTGGCCTCTGCCAAAGAACTGATGGATATGGATATAACCAAATTATCAGAAATGGAGTTCAGAGTAACAATGGTCAAGATGATGTTTAGACTTGAAAAAAATATTAAGGAAAATGTTAAAGAGAATATAGAATCTCTAAGGGCGGAAATGAGAGAGAATCTGGCAGAAATTAAAAATGCTATTAATCAACTGCAGTCAAAAACCAGATGCTCTGATGGCCAGAGTAAATGAGGCTGAAGAACAAATTAGTGAATTGGAGGATGGGATGGTAGAAGAGAAAGCTAAAACAGAAACTTGGCTCAAAAAAATCCAATCTCAAGAATGTAGGTTACAGGATATTACTGACTCAATGAAATCTTACAATGTCAGAATCATTGGCATCCCCAAGGGGGTGGCAAAAGAGGGAGATCTAGAAGAGATATTTGAACAAATTTTAGTTGAAAACCTCCCTACCAGCAACGGAAACAAGCATTCATGTCCAAGAGGCAGAAGGGACCCCTCCCAAGATCTACCACAACAAACCTATGCCATGTGACATCATAGTGCAATTCGCAAATATTAGATCCAAGGATACAGTATTGAAAGTGGCCAGAGTGATGAAACTTCTCATGTACATAGGAAAAAATACAAGAATTACATGAGAACTCTCAACACAGACCTGGAATGAGAGGAAGGGTTGGCAGGGTATTTTTTTAATTTTTTTTTTTACTATATAATGTTAGTCACCATACAGTACATCCCCAGATTCTGATGTAAAGTTCGACAATTCATTCGTTGCGTATAACACCCAGTGCACCATGCAATATGACAGGGTGTTTTTAACACTCTATCTGAGAAAAACATGCAACCAAGGATCCTTTACCCAGCATGGCTGTCATTCACAATTAATGGAGATATAAGGACCTTCCAGATTTGCCAGCCACTGACCAATTTCGTAACCACAAAACCAGTCCTACAGGAGATATTAAGGTGGGTTCTATAAAAGTAAAAAGGTTCCAAGAGTGATACAGAATAGAAATTTACAATTTATAGAAACAAAGACTTTACAGGCAACATGACATCATAAAAATCATATGTCTCAATAACCACTCTCAATGGGAATGGCCTAAATGCTCCCATAAAATGCCACAGGGTTGCAAAATGGATAAAAGACATGGCCCTTGGGGCGCCTGGGTGGCTCAGCGGTAAGTGTCTGCCTTCGGCTCAGGGCGTGATCCCGGCGTTACNTCCCGGCGTTATGGGATCGAGCCCCACATCAGGCTCCTCTGCTATGAGCCTGCTTCTTCCTCTCCCACTCCCCCTGCTTGTTCCCTCTCTCGCTGGCTGTCTCTATCTCTGTCGAATAAATAAATAAAATCTTTAAAAAAAAAAAAGACATGGCCCATCCGTTTGCTGTCTACAAGAGACTCATCTTGGACCTAAAAATACATCCGGACTGAAAGTGAAGGGATGGAAAACCATTTTTCATTACAATGGACCTCAAAAGAAAGCTGTGGTAGCAATTCTCATATCAGACAGATTAGATTTTAAACTGAATACTGTAGTTAGAGATACAAAAGGACACTATATTATTCAATTTTTTTTGAACTGACTAGAGGCTTTAATTCCACCCATAACTCTTATGACTTTTCCTTGCTTTCAGTTTGTACTACCTTGCTCAACATTGAACATAAGAGCCTTTAGTCTACAGAGATACAAGACAAAGATGTTACAACTGCATTTAGAAGGTTAAATGGTGATTAACACAATATAATAAAATAAAATTTTAAAAAAAAGAAGGTTAAATATCTAACAGCACCTGTGATAAATAATGAAATCACATTAATTCCTTCAGATATTATTTGCTATATATTTTTAAATAAACTTTTGTCTTTTAGAACAGTTGTAGGATTACAGAACAGTTGGAAGGCAAAACAGAGAGCTCCTGGAGATTCCACGCCCAATTTCTCCAATTCTTAATATCATAGGTTAGTGTGGTGCATTTGCTGAAATGGATAACCAATATTGATAAATTATGGTTAACTAAGGTCCATACTTTATTCAGATCTCTTCAGTTTTCACTTAATGTCTCCTTCAGTCCCAGGATCCCATCCTGGGAACCACATTACATTTAAGTCACTCTGTCTCCTCAGGCTCCTCTTAGCTGTCATGGTTTCTCCAACATTCCTTGTTTTCACATAACTTTGACAGTTTTAAAGTTTACTGCTTGGGTATTTTGTAGACAGTCCCTCAGTTGGGATTTATCTAATTTTTTGCCATGACTAGACCTGGGTTCTCTGTGCGTGAGAGGAGAGTCACAGACATGGAGTGGCATCCTTATCACGTCATGTCAAGACACATGCTATCGAAAGGACTTAATCACAGTTGGTGTTGACCTTGGTCACCTGAGCAGGGTGTGCTCTGTACTGTGCCTTGTTCACTTTGTGCTCTAACTGCGCTGCCTGCCATTTATGTTTTCATTGTTTTTCCAATATTTTCTTATGAGAATTTGAAAACATACAACAAAATCAAAGTTGTAGGTTTTTATAATATTTACATATATCCCCAACATAGATTCTACAACTGACCTTTTCTTTATAATATTTTTTTATTATATTATGTTAGTCACCATACAATACATCCCTGGTTTTTGATGTAAAGTAAGATGATTCATTAGTTGCATATAACACCCAGTGCACCATGCAATATGTGCCCTCCTTACTACCCATCACCAGCCTATTCCATTCCCCCACCCACCTCCCCTCTGAAGCCCTCAGTTTGTTTCTGAGTCCATAGTCTCTCATGCTTCATTCCCCCTTCTGATTACCCCCCTTTCTTTATCCCTTTCTTCTCCTACCAATCTTCCTAGTTCTTATGTTATTCTAAAGGATGTATCCAAGAAGTGAATATGACAATTACACATATCCACCACCCAAACAGGGGAGCAGCAAGATACACAAGGGAACTCTTAACCAGAATAAAGAGATGTATATACATATATGATAATACGTTAATAGTAGGGGATCTCAACACTCCACTATCAGCAATAGACAGATCAACTAAGCAGAAAATCAACAAAGAAACAAGAGCTTTGAATGCCATACTAGACCAGATGGACCTCATAGATATATACAGAACACTACACACCAGAGCAACAGAATACTCATCCTTTTCCAATGCGCATGAAACTTTCTCCAGAATAGAGCATAAACTGGGTCACAAAAAGGGTCTCAAACGATACCAAAAGACTAAAATTTTGCCCTGCATATTCTCAGACCACAATGTTTTGAAATTGGATCTCAATCACTAGGACAAATTTGGATGAAACTAAAAAACTTGCAAACTAAGAACCATCCTGATCAAGAATGATTTGATAAACAAGGAAATTAAAAATCAATTTAAACAATTTATGGAGAAGAACGAGAATGAAAACACAATGGTCCAAAATCTGTGGGACACTGCAAAGGCAGTCCTAAGGGAAAAATACATAGCCGTCCAAGCCTCACTCAAAAGAATAGAAAAATCTAAAATGCAGTTTTTATATTCTCACCTCAAGAAGCTGAAACAGCAACAGAAGAACAGGCCTAATCCATGCACAAGAAAGCAGTTGATAAAAATTAGAGCAGAGATCAATGAATTAGAAACCAGGAGCACAGTAGAGCAGATCAACAGAACTAGAAGCTGGTTCTTTGAAGGAATAAATAAGATCGATAAGCCAATGGCAATACTTATTCAAAAGAATAGAGAAAGGACCCATATTATTAAAATTATGAATGAAAAGGGAAGGTCACAACCAACACCAATGAAATAGGAAGGATCATTAGAAACTTTTATCAACAGGTTTATGCCAATAAATTAAACAACGTAGAAAAAATGGTTGCCTTCCTGGAAACCTATAAACTACCAAGACTGAAACAGGAAGAAACTGATTTTTTAAACATATTGATTAGTGATGAAGAGATTAAAGTAGTGATCAAAAACCTCCCAAAAATCAAGAGTCCAGGACCTGAGAGATTTCCTGGGGAATTCTACAAAACATTCAAAGAAGAAATAATACCTATTCCCCTATAGCTGTTTCAAAAAATAGAAACAGAAGGAAAACTACCAAACTCATTCTATGAGGCCAAGATTACCTTGATCCTCAAACCCGACAAAGACTCCATCAAAAAGGAGAATTACAGGCCCATATCCCTGATGAATGTGGACACTAAAATTCTCAACAAGATCCTAGCTAATATGATTCAACAGTACATTAAAAGGATTATCCATCATTACCAAGTGGGATTCATCCCTGGGATGCAAGGGTGGTTCAACATTCGCAAAATTGTTCAGTGTGATAGATCATATCAACAATAAAAGAGTCAGGGACCATATGATCTCTCATTTGATGCAGAAAAAGCATTTGGCACAATACAGCATCCTTTCCTGCTTAAAATACTTCAGAGTGTAGGGATAGATGGTACATTCCTCAATCTCATAAAAATCATCTATGAAAACCCTGCAGCAAATATTATTCTCAATGGGGAAAAGCTGGAAGCCTTTCACTTAAGATCAGGAACATGACAAGGATGACCACTCTAGCCATTATTATTCAACATAGTACTAGAAGTCCTTGTAACAGCAATCAGATAACAAAGGGGGAGTAAAGGCATCAAAATTGGCAAAGGAGAAGTCAAACTGTCTCTCTTTGCAGAAGACGTGATACTCTATATGGAAAACCCAAAAGACTCCACCCCCAAACTATTAGAAGTTATAGAGCAATTCAGTAATGTGGCAGGATACAAAATCAATGCTCAGAAATCAGTTGTATTCCTAGACACGAACAATGAGACTGAAGAAAGAGAAATTGGGGAGTCCATTCCATTTACAATAGCACCAAAAATCATACGTAATCTCGGAATTAACTGAACCAGAGACATAAAGCATTTGTATTCTAGAAACTACAAAAAACTCTTGAAAGACATTGAAGAAGACACAAAAAAGATGTGGAAAATATTCTGTGCTCATGGATCGGAAGAATTAACACAGTTAAAATGTATATGCTACCTAGAGCAATCAACACTTTCACTGCCATCCCCATCAAAATACCCATGACATTTTTCCATGAATTGGAATAAATAACCCTTAAGTTTGTGTGGAACCAGAAAAGGCCCTGGATTACCAAGGAATTTTTGGAAAGGGAAAACAAAGTGCGGGCATCACGTTGCTGGATTTCAAGCTGCACTACAAAACTGTGATCACAAAGACAGCAGGGTACTGGCACAAAAACAGACACATAGACCAATGGAACAGAGTAGGGAACCCAGAAATAGACTTTGGCTCTTGGACAACTAATCTTTGACAAAGCAGGAAAACATCCAGTGGAAAAAAGACAGTCTCTTCAATAAATGGTGCTGGGAAAATTGGACAGCTACATGCAAAAGAATGATGCTTGACCACTCTCTCACACCATATACAAAGGTAAACTCCAAATGGATGAAAGACCTCGATATGAGACAGGAATCCATCAAAATGCTAGAGGAGAACATACACAGCAACCTCCTTGACATCAGCCACAGCAAAATTTTCATGACACATCTCCAAGGCAAGAGAAAGAAAAGAAGAAATGAACTTGTGGGACTTCATCAAGATAAAAATCTTCTACACAGCCAAGGAAACAGTCAAAAAAGCTAAGAGGAAGCCCATGGAATGGGAGAAGATATTTGGAAATTACACTACAGACTGGTATCCAACATCTACAAAGGACTTCTCAAACTCAATACACAAAATTTGCAGAAGATATTAACAGATACTTTTCCACTGATGATAGACAAATGGCTAAGGAACACATGAAAAAATGTTCACAATCATTAGCCATCAGGGAAATTCAAATCAAAACCACATTGAGATACCACCTTACATCATTTAGAATGGCAAAAATGGACAAGGCAGTAATCAACAAATGTTGGAGAGGATGTGGAGAAAGGGGATCCCTCTTACACTATTGGTGGGAATGTATGTTGGTACAGCTACTATGGAAAACAGTGTGGAGGTCCCTTAAATGTTAAAAATTGAGCTAACCTATGATCCAGCAGTTGCACTACTGGGTATTTACCCCAACGATACAGACGTAGTGACATGAAAGGCCATTTTCACCCCAATGTTCATACCAGCATTGTGCACAATAGCTAAATCATGGAAGGAGCCGAGATGGCCTTCAACAGATGACTGGATTAAGAAGATTTGGTCATATATACAATGGAATTTTACTCAGCCATCAAAAAGAACTATTTCACAACATTTGTTGCAACATGGACGGGACTGGAGGAGATAATGCTAAGTGAAATAAGTCAAGCAGAGAAAGACAATTATCAGATGGTTTCACTTATTTATGGAACATAAGAATTAGGAAGATCAATAGGAGAAGAAAGGAAAGGAAAAACGGGGGGTAAACAGAAGGGGGAATGAACCATTAGAGTCTATGGATCCTGGGAAACAACTGAGGGCTTCAGAGGGGAGGGGATGGGGGAATGGTATAGCCTTGTGATTGGTATTAAGGAGGGCATGTATTGCATGGTGTACTGGGTGTTATATGCAAGTATTGGATCATGGAACTTTACATCAAATACTAAGGTTGTGCTGTATGGTGACCAACATAATATAATAAAAATATTATTAAAAATAAATAAAGTATAATAAAATAAAATGAGTCTTTTATAAGCAGTCTATAGATGGATATTGTGGGTTTTTTTTTTCCTTTTAATCCATTCATTGTGATATCATTTGCCTTTTGATTGAAGTTTTTAGTCCATTTACATACAGAGTAATTATTGATAATATGAATTTAGTGTCATTTTATTCATCGTTTTGTCATTGTTTCTAGAGATTTTGTCTGTTCCTTTTTAGTCTTTGTCTCATTTGGCCTTTTTCTTTCCCCCTGAAAGAGTACTCTGTAATAATTCCTGCAGTGCTGTCTTAGTTGTCACAAACTCCTTTAGTTTTTGTTGTCTGGGAGTGTAGTTATCACTTCTTTTTTTCAGAATGAAAGCCTTGCTGGATAGAGTATTTCTACTTGCAAGTTTTCTCAGTCATCGCATTGAATATACCCTGCCACTGTCTTTAGGCCTGTCAAATTTCTGTGGAGGGATCTGTTGCTAACCTTATTGTTCTTACCCTGAAATTTAGGGAATTGGTTGCTCTTTCTGCATTTAGGATTTTTTTTTTCTTTATGACTGTATTTGGTAAATTTATTTACAATATATATTGATATTGGTCTGCTTCTGTTGATTTTCATGGGAGTTCTCTGTGACCCCTTTAATTAGTTGTCTATTTCCTTTCCCACATTAGTGATGTTTTCACCTATTATTTCCTCATATAATTACTTCTGCTCCTCCATGCTCTCTTCTTCTGCTGCTGCTTCTGCTTCTTTTTCTTCTTTCTTTTCTTTCTTTCTTTCTTTCTTTCTTTCTCTTTCTTTTTCTTTCTTTGTTCCCCTCATTGAAAAATCTCATGGAAATCAGCCCCTATCACTTTCCCAGTAAAGGCTTTGTGGAAGTATTCTCTTTCTCCAAACTGCTGTGCACTCCTCTCTTCCTCTCTCCCTTGCTTTACTCTCTGACCAGGGATCCCTCCCTTCTACAGCACCAGTGATCCATTTATCCCCCAAACCAGGTCTCCTCAATTCCTTTCCTTCTGCTTTGTGGACTCTCCTTTCCCCCCAGTTGTGTATTTTGTTCTGTCAGTCTTCAAATTGATTAGTTGAGTGTTCAGAATGATTTGATATTTATTTAGCTGTGTTCAAGGGACTGGGGAAGGCTAGCTTCATCCTACTACTCTGCCACCTTAGCTCCTTATCCTTAAGAAATTACCTTTTTAAATAATCATCCTAAGTATTTTACTTTGTTCATTCACAATTCACTTAAGATATTTTTTCACACTGTGTATTAAGTGCAAATAACTTCAGCAACAAAGTTCATTATTGTTAAAAAGTTTTGGACCTAAATTTAGAGGTTGATTTATCGTGAAGAGAATTAAGTCGGCTTTAGTGCCTTTCACTTGCATAAGCCATTCAAAGGCCATATCTTAATTGTATATTGTATTTTTTTTTAGGTAAGAACCCAGGACTGTACATATCAGGCTAGTAAAATTATAGCTTTGTCCCATGAAAGTTTGAAATCATTTCCATCAGTAACTAACCCTCAGGTAAATGTTGATTATGTTTAGAACCCAGTCTTTAATCAAAATCTGGCATCTGGATTCCATAATTTCTGTTCTTTTTTCTCTGAGGATTGACATCTAATGATTAATTTCTAGAACACTCTGCCTGGGCTAAGTCTTTTCACAGCAAAAAATTTTATTCTATTTATTTTATTTAACATATTTTAATTCCTGCATAGTTGACATACACTTTTATATTAATTTCAGGTAAACAATATATTAATTTCAGGTAATTCAGCAATTGCATACATTAACCAGGTCCCACGCTGACAAGTATGATGAAGGTATTTTAAAAAACAGTGGGAAGGAGGAGGCAAGGTGGCAGAGGAGTAGGGGACCCAATTTCAACTGCTTCCCTGAATTTAGCTGGATATCTTTGAAACCATTTTGAACACACACAAAATCAGCCTGAGATGTGAGAATATATATCTGGATCCCTACAAGTAGAAAAGTGACAGGTTTTTTTGCAAGGTAGAACATGCAGAGTCATTTATCTTCAGGGAGATATAGGAAGATAAACAGAAGGGGGAGGAAGCCTCCATAAGCTGGCTCCTGGAAAGTGATATAACACCAGAGTGCAAAATTGGAACCCTTAGAAATCTGCTCTTTTGAGAGACATCTCATTCTGCACAGGGCTCTGGAAATGAAAAGGCAGAATTCTAGTTAGGGCATTGTGGTCTTCAGATACAAAGATCCACAGAGCAAAAGGGGATTCCTGAACTGACAGAGTGCCCAAGTAGTGGAGCCAGAAAGCAGGTTATGGTCAGCAAGCACAGGAAGCGACTTAGCTCAATTTGCTATAAATCCTGAGACAGGCCAGTGGATAATCACTCCTTCCTTGAGCACCCTGAAAAAATCTGGAACCCATGTCTGTAACTGGGCAAAATCTTGCAGGGTGGTAGCACACAAAAAAGGATATTAGAACAGCACCCAGACATGATCCAGAAGCTTCCAGTGAGTGCATGAGTCTGCTGCCACTTGCAGTTTTAGAATTAAAAAGGGCAGCAGCACTCCTGGGCCCCTGGGACTACCTCTGAAAGAGTTTATATGGGCATCCACCATGGGAGGCTGCAGTTTTTGGCAGCACACGAATAAGTAGAGGCTGTTTATCCTGGAGGGTTTATTAAAGAGGGCAGATGGCAAATTGTCTGGCTCGGAGCCACAGGTTTTGGTGTGTTCATTTTTGCTCTGATCCTCTGAAGAGGCATGGAAAGCCTCCAGGGAACAAAAGCCACACAGGAGACAGGTTTCTACTGAACCAATCCCACTGACAGGGGGTGGGGCAATTCTGCACAGACAGGGTTACCTGAGAAACAGCACAGAAGGGCCCTCTGCAGAAGACAAACTGGAAAAACAGGTGGACAACAATCCCATGGATCCCATAAGACTAAAATCCCAAAGCCAGGGGTAAATAGTGTAGTGAGCTATAGGTGTGGCTCATGGTTTTTTTATTTTTCAAATAAAATTCCTGTTTTTTTCTAATGATTTTCTCTGTTTTGTTTTTCTTTTTACTTTCTCCTCATTTCAATTAGATGTTTATTATATGAACTTTTATTTCATAGTCACTTTTTAACATCTATTTTTTCACACCTATATTTTTATACATATATGATTTATTTTAGTCCTTTTTCTCACTATTCAATTTTACCTTTATATATATGTATATATTTGTGTGTGTGTATATATATATATATATATATATATATATATCAATCATAGTTTCTGCTAACAAAGACTTTAAAAATAGTTGACAAAATAAGAAATGATTTGAATAGGAAAAAAAAAAGACAAATAAAAATGTTATTTCAAACTGAAGGACTAAAGAATCACAAGAAGAAAGGTCAAATTCTATATAGTATTTTCCCCTAGAGCAAAAGTTTTTCAGTCCTGTGTGATCTATAAACTTGGTATTCACCTGGTGATCCTGGTGGTCTTCTGGGGGATGGACCTGTTCCACTGATTCACAGGTGTCTTTGCCTAGGTGGAGTTGCACCACCCTTACCAGGAGGTCTGTCTCAGTGTAAGTGGCTCTGTGTTGTTCTATGTGGCTTTTGTTTCCTGAAGGCTTTTAACACTGCTTTAGAGGATGAAAACAAAAATGTCGGTGCCCTGATCTTCAGGCCTGGAGCTGAAGGATCGCAGCCCCACTCTTCAGTGTACCCTCAAGAAAAAACAGTTTCCTTTGTCTCCCTGGTTTCTCTCCTCACTCTAGGCTCACCCAGTCTGCGACCAAGCATTTGTATCCTAGGCACACAACCCCAGTTCAAATCTCCAAACTCTGCAGACTTCTGAGGCACACACCTGTGCCTCCTTTCTGGGGAATGAGGAGGTTCTCACCATGGTTCTGCCCCTTGCTGGGCCCCTGCTTGGAGAGTGGTCAACCAATCTTATCCTGATTCATGGTTTATGGCAATGCTTAGCTGAAATTCCACTCCTGGCCTCGCTGATTGCAACCAGTTTCCTGGCTCCAATGCTTGGGAACCCTGCCACACTCAGGCACTCCATTCTTTCTTTGACCCCAGGGATCCAGAGATCACACTGTTCCACCTAGGATTCTGCCCCACTTTGCCACCTGAGAACCTTTCAGGCAGGGGCATCCCTCAACGGAGCAGACTTCTAAAATTTCCAATTTTGTACTCCTCAGCTATATCACTTTCCAGTAGTCACCTTATGGAGGCTTGCTCCCCCCAAGTTTTATCTTCCAGTATATCCCCTCAGGTTCACTTTTCTGTACCTCCCACCTTGACAAAAGTGGTTGCTTTTGTATTTGTAGAATGACAGTAATTCTTTTCTTATATCTCAGGTTGAATTCACAGGTGCTCAAAATGATTTGATAACTCTCTAGCTGAATTCTAGGGACCAGATGAAATGGGGCACACCTACTCTTCTGCCATTTTCCTGTGATTCTCTTTTCTATTTTTTTTTCTCTTTCTAGTATGTGCATAGGTGTTGCCATATAATATCCCATAAAATTAGTTAAGGAGGTTGACTGATTAAAAACCAACTTCATTTTAATTTCTACCAATTAACTAAGTATTATTTCTATAGGAAAAATATTAAGTGAATATCTTGCTATTATTTCAATTTCTGTCTCTGAACTTGGAGACTATTGCACATTAAGGAATTTTGAAACCTAGTCCTTCTGCCACAAGCAAGCCAATATTCTTAAGATTACTATATCAGAAAAATGCAATAGTTAACAGGTAACATCTCTTATGTCATGTAATTCCCCAGAAATTCTTACCTATTTTTACACACAAAAAAATCCAACTATATGTCAGTGGTTATTAGTAATTCAGACTTCAAATCCGTATGCACAATCTAAAGGCAAAATTCTTTAAATTAATACATCTTAAATCCCTATTAGATAGGACTGGTGATGTGGTTGTTTTCATTTTACAAATACATGACAGCATTTGGCCAGAACTCATTTTTTTTCTTCTTTTGGATCACTGACACAAACTCTAATGAAGCAACATATGCAATGCATAATATATGATTAATTGTGGACTAGAGACCAAGTTTTCCCAATAGGGCTGTTGAAACCAAAATATGAGTTTCCACAATTATTAGGCAATCAGTCCATTTGCCTTGAGAGTTTAAAAATCTTACACAAAGGGAAGCAAACGTCTGTGTATGTTTAAATTATGTTTTCTACTAAATTTAGTAGAAATTTAGCTAAATGATTGAAGTCTTATTTTCTATGGCAAAAAACTGAAAAAAAAACATCAATATAATCTTACAGACTTGGAGAACATTAACAGTTCCTAAAATGAGTCTCAAATTAGAGATTTAGGAGTTAAACATTTTTGGATTTCTCTTGGAATCATTCTTGTTTTTCTGTTTTTCAGATGTGCCACACTAAATAGCTTAATTATTCAGCGTATATTTTGTTCTGCCAAATATATATGATCAACAAATGATGTAGTTTTACTGAAATTTCTTATTAAAGAAGAAATTCCTGTGATTACTACCTCTCGTAGGAGTTAGGAATCCTTCCTATAAACACTATTGCAGATACATCTTTCATCATTTTTTAATGTTTCACTTTAAGAATAAAATTCTAGAAGAATGAAACACAGCTCTATATAAGAGGTTATATGCATCAAAGGAAATGACTTTTAGATTAATTATTTTATAAAAGTAAAGAAAATTTGTATGTCTGCTTATCAAGAAGAAAATATCTTATTTTAAGGTAATATCTTTTTATTTATGTCAAAGACATGGCCTGGTGGAGGGAAAGAAATCTTCACAGTTTCAATCAGTCAACTGGTAAACAAGTGTTTAATCTGCAGAGTTCTTTGAAGTAAGTGAAAAGAATTTGGTGTGCCTTGATGAGTTTACTACAACTTATACTGAAAAGGAAAACATGCATTTACTCTCAGACAAACTATTTAAATAAATGATTTCATTTTGATGATTATTTAGTGTGAATTCTATTATATATCTGGCATGAGCATATTCTCAAAGATACTATTTCTCAGTTGGCTATGTTACCAACATATTACTAAATGATTTATGTAAAAAGAATATGGAGGTAAGTATTTGATATTTGTTTGGTCTTATATTGAATTTGAATCATCTCAGGCTTAACGGACAAAGGCGATGAAGGATATTTTGCCATATTGAGATAGGACCGAATTTTGGTAGCACTGTGTACCTCTTACCTAAGAGAGCATGAATTTGGAACATCCTTGTATTCTTTAAAAGGCTAGTGAATACATTTTTTTCCTTTCTTCTTTAACGCCTAACATTTTACCTTATGTTTAGCATAAAGTTATATACAACAATATTTTTGAAATAATTAAAATATGTTAAAGAAGAAAAGAATTTCAGGAAATAAAAAAATACATGGTGAGAATTTTATGTGGTTCTATTATTTTTTGTAAGTTTTGTGGTTCCATATAAGTCATGATTATAATTAATAATTATATTTTGAAGAAATCCATTTGATATTTACCTTATTACTGACTGAAAATATGAAGGAGATAACACATTTTCTAAATGTATGGCTTCCATTTCTACTCATTGATTTTGTTTATATCGCCTGTGACTTACCAAATTCTTTTACCTTATATAAAAGCTACACTTAAGATTTTAATAAAAGCAGAATTCAAAATTCAAGGGAAGAGTGGACAAAAATAATGAAAAATATGTGTGAACTATGATAAGTAACATGAGGTTTTATTATGCTGAAAATGACTGTAGATATAAGTCCATATTTGATAAAGTTAAGTAGAAATTTTTGACTTTCAGATAATGGATCTAATAATAAAATTGTTCTGAATTCTACAACGGTAAATATATTGAATATTCCTTTATTTCTTCTGCCAAATTTCCAGTTTGGGCACAAAACAAACTTGAAGATGATGCTATTTTAAATTTCTAACTTCATATTGAAATTACAAATATCACTTAATGCACCAGAGCTACATGATAATTACAATTGTTTTAAGATTGGGAATCGTAATTTTTAAATTGTTTTGGTGAACATAATAACAGTTGTCAGGCTTCAGTGTATTTATTTTTTATTACTTTAATTTGAACTCACATGTGGAATTTCATCTACACCTGGAAAGTGGCTTTGGCTGTTGGAAGAGGTGTCTGGGAGTTAGAGAATTTATTTTTTTGGGAAAGTAAATGCATGATACCTTTCAGGTGCTTCTCGTCTTATCACGTACTTTTGTACTTCTTCTCCTCATTTATTGAGTGAAATACTTTTTTTATATTATTTATAATACAGTAATGTGGCATAATCTAAAATTAATATCTTGAACTTTGTGGAACAATTTTTACAATTAATCTTTTTTAATCCTTACCATTGTGTTAACTTTTGAAATCAGAGGTGGGGAAAGAGAAAAATAAAACTGTTTATATAACTTTGTATATGTTCTTAAAATCCCTACAAACTCAGTACTTAAAAAAGGAAAAAAGAGGAAGAAATATGTATTTTTTATGTGGACAGAAATTTACAATGTGTTTAATACTGTCATAAATTAATTAGGTTATGGAGAGTGATTAATACATCTGATGGGTGTTATATGCAACTAATGAATCATCAAACTTTACATCAAAAATCAGGAATATACTGTATGGTAACTAAAATATAATAAAAATATTATTATAACAAATACATCTGATGATCAAAAAATACAGAGCTTGGAGAGTGTTTGTGTTGTAATGAGCACTGGGTACTATATAAGACTGATGAATCACAGAACTGTAACCCTGAAACAAATAACACATTATATGTTAATTAATTGCATTTAAAATAAAAAAGAGCTAAGAAAAGTGAATAAGCAGAAATTCTCTAAAAGTCACGTTTGTAAACTATTGATTAATTACTGATCATACAGTTTGTTATCTGAAAGTTATCAATATAATTTTATTTTCCACTCATTTTGAGTGGAAAATCAAAGTAGTGGATATTTTCCTTGGCTGGGAAAGGGTCTGGTGGCAGTTCAACTCATTTAATAATATTTTCTTTTCTATTAAAAGGCAGTCATTGTCTTTACATGGAATCTTTAGATATGATCTGCTGTGATAGTTTTCATTAAATGATGAAGAAAGGAAATCAAAGTGTTGAAACAGACTTTATACTTTCTGGTCTTTTCCAGTATGGTCTCATGGACACTTTCCTCTTTGTTGCCATTGTAATGTTCTTTGCAGTGGCTCTGATGGGGAATATCATACTGATCCTTCTCATTCAACTGGACGCCAGGCTCCACACTGCAATGTACTTTCTACTCAGTCAGCTCTCCTTCATGGATATAATGAACATTTCCACCACAGTGCCCAGGATGACCACCAACTTTCTGTCAAATAGTAAGACCATTACATTTTTAGGCTGTGTGATTCAAACCTTTTTGTTCATGGTCCTTGGTGGAACTGAAGCCCTTCTCCTTGGTTTCATGTCTTATGATCGATATGTAGCCATCTGTTATCCTTTACACTATCCTATACTCATAAGCAAGAAGATCTGCTGGTTCATGGTCACATGTGCATGGACCAGTGGTTCTATCAATGCTTTAGTACATACATTGTATGTATTTCATCTTCCATTTTGTAGATCACAGCTCATCAACCACTTTTTCTGTGAACTTCCATCTCTATTACAACTGGTGTGTCAGGACAATTCCACATATGAGTACACAGTCATTCTGAGTGGGCTTATTATCCTGCTCCTGTCATTCATGACTATTCTAGCATCCTATGCACGTGTACTTTCTGTAGTTTTTCAGATGAGCTCAGGTAAAGGACAGACAAGAGCTATTTCCACTTGCTCTTCTCACCTGATTGTGGCAAGCCTATTCTATGTGACTGGTCTCTCCACCTACACAAGGCCACACTCCTTGCATTCTCCAGAGAAAGATAAGGCAGTGGCAGTGTTTTACACCATCATTACACCTCTTCTGAACCCATTTATCTACAGCCTGAGGAATAAGGAGTTTATTTGGGCCATGAGAAGACTGTTAGCATAATGGATATTTCCATATGAAATTTCACTTTGGGAACCCCTTATTGATTCAGATTGAATGACATAGATCACTTTGCCGAGAATACTGTTCTGGAACATGTAAACCCTGAGAGATATTTACAAAATAAACAAATTGATAAATATATTGATTCCTGCTAGCTTCAGAATGGCTTAATCATATGTATTGAAACGGGATGGATTTCCCATCTGGGAGCTGGAAAAATGGTCTTATTGTTAACATTCTCTAGTTTCTGAAACCATAGATTTCATCCTTGTCAACTCAATGTTTGCATCTCACAGCAAATATTTTGCAATGTCCTCCATAATATCTGAAATGCAATGAAAAGGAAATGTAACCATTTCAAACATATACATTAAAATGATCTTTGCAAAAAATATATATATAATGTTACGTAGATCAGAGTACTTAATTCACTCATTCGTGTGTACACTGAACAACTGATTTATTGCCCTAACTATGTGTGTGTAACTGTTACGGGCATTGGTGGCATGGAAGTAAAGAAAAGTAAGAACCAACAGAAATCTTTGAACTCATCAAGTTTGTATTTCAATACAGAAAAATATATAAAATTAATACAATATACATGAATACTTTAGATTATATCAAATATATTAATAAAAAATGCTGGATATGGGAAAGGTTGAACCAGAGTGTTTTGTAATTTTAAGTAAATATTCCAATAGTGGCAACTATGAGAATGATACTTGGTAAAAATTTAATTAGATGAAAAAATAATCAAATGGATATGTCAAAAAGAATGTTCTTGACATAGGAAAGAGTAAATGAAAAACTTTAGAAGAGGAAACGTGACTGACAAGACAAAGAATATAAAGGATGAAATTGGTGGGCTCTAGGAAATGAGTAGTAATAGATCCTACATTTTAAATGTGAGGTTGACCATTGTGAGGTGCTTGGTTTTTAATCCAAGAAAACTGGTAATCATTGCTATGCTTGCAAAGACAATTGAAATGCACAATTAGGAGACCATTGCAGTAGTGCAGTTGTTACAAGATACTGCCTAGGAGAAAAGTGCTAATGGTAGAGTAGAAAGAAGTGGTCAATCTCTGGAGATTAATTGAAAGCATACATTTGAGGCTTGTGGACGGATATGATGGGAAATGTGAGGTAATCAAAAAACAAGGAATCAGACTAAGATCTTGCAGTAAAAACTGGAAGTAAGAAATCATCATTGTTACTTTGGAGGAAAATCATAGGAGGAGCGTTCCATCATCCAATTCCTTTGTGCCCCTTCACTATTTGTACCTCCTCTCTACAACAGTCATTATTCTGAGTCCCATCAACATTGAGTGGAAACTCTTAACAGAATCCAACAAACAATCCTGTTGTGCATCTGGCTTCTTTTTCTCAATGTTTATCAGTTTCAACCTTAATAATGCAATCAATAATGCAATTGTTTTTATTGCTGACTAGCATTTCACTGTATAAAGAAATTAACATTCCATTGGATTGATTGATATTTTCAGCTGTTGTGAATAAAAATGCTATAACCTTCCCTATACAAAAGTTTTCGGGTGGGCATATGCACTCAATTATTTTTTTCAGTATACACTAAGGAAAATATGATTTAGTCATAGATAAAGTGCATGCTTAACTTTAATAAAGCAATTAAGTTTGGGTATTAATATCAAATATTCCAAAGAGGGATACTTAAAAACCTATTGTTTGTGTAAATACCTCATAGTGCAATGGCTGGATCATAGGGAAGATCTATGTTTAACTTTTTGAGGAATCACCAAACTGTTCTCAAGGCTCGTTGCACCAGTTTTCATTCCCACCAAAGTGTAAGAGTGTTCCCCTTTTTCTATGTCCTCACCAACACCTGTTGTTTCCTGAGTTGGCAATTTTAGCCATTTTGACCGGTGTTAGGTGATTGTAGCAATTTGAAAATAGAAGTTTCAATAACTTCTTGTTATCTCATTGATTTGCATTGCTCTGATAATGAGTGGTGTTCAGCATATTTTCATGTGTCTGTTAGCCCTTTGTATGTCTTCTCTGGAAACATGTCTAGTAATATCTTCTGCCCCCTTTTTTAACTGGATTATTCATATTCCGTGTGTTGGTTTTTATATGATTTGTGTGTAGTTTGAATATTAACCCTTTATCAGTGTGTCATTTGAAACTATCTTCTCCTATTGTGTAGGTTGCCTTTTAATTTTTTTTTAAGATTTTATTTATTTATTCGATAGAGATAGAGACAGCCAGCGAGAGAGGGAACACAAGCAGAGGGAGTGGGAGAGGAAGAAGCAGGCTCACAGCAGAGGAGCCTGATGATGTGGGGCTCGATCCCAGAACGCTGGGATCACGCCCTGAACGTGAAGGCAGACGCTTAACCGCTGTGCCACCCAGGCGCCCCTGGTTGCCTTTTAATTTTGTTCATTGTTTCCTTCACTTTAAAAAGCTGTTCATTTTTATGAAATCCCCATGGTTTATTTTGCTTTCACTTCCCTTGCCTCTGGAGATAAATCTAGTAAGAAGTTGCTTTGACTGATGTCAAAGAAGTTACTGGAGGTGTTCTTCTCTAGGACTTTTATGGTTTCTTGTCTCACATTTAGGTCTCATCTATTTTGAATTTATTTTTATGTATTGTGTAGGAGGTGGTCCCTTTTCATTCTTGTGCATGTTGTTGTCCATTTCTCCTGACATCATTTTTGAAGAGACTGTATTTTTTCCGTTAGATATTCTTCCCGCTTTGTCGAAGATCAGTTCAACAAATACTTGTGGTTCCATTTCTGGGATTTCTATTCTGCACCATTGATCTATGTGTCTGTTTTTGTGCCAGTACCCTACTGCCTTGATGATTACAGCTTTATAATATAACTTGAAGTCTGGAACTGTGATGCCTCCAGCTTTGCTTTTATTCCTCAATGTTGCTTTGCTTATTCAAGGTCTTTGTGGTTCCATACCAATTTCAGGATTGTGTGTTCTAGCTCTGTGAAAAATGCTGGTGATACTTTGATGGGGACTGCATTACATGTGCCGATTGTTTTAAGTAGTATATACACGTTAACCATATTTTTTATTCCAATCCGTGGAAGCATGAAATATTTTGAGTCATCTTCAGTTACTTTCATCAGTGTTTTATAATTTTTGCAGTACTGATCTTTTACTTCTTTGGTGATGTTTATTCCTAGGTGTCTTATGGTATTTGGTGACATTGTAAATGGGATTTATTCCTGGATCTCTCTCTCTCTCTCAACCACTTCATTGTTGGTGTATTGAAATACATTGATTTTGTAACCTGAAACTTTACTGAACCTGTTTATCAGTTCTAGAATTTTTTTGGTGGAGCCTTTTGGATTTTCTACATAGAGTGTCATGTAATTTGCAAATACTGAACATTGTATTTATTCCTTACCAATTTGGAAGTCTTTTATTTGTTTTTGTTGTGTGATTGCTGAGTCCAAGCCTTCCAGTACTATGTTAAATAACAGTGTCTACAGTGGACATCCCTGTCTTTCTCCTGATCATAGAGGAAAACCTCTCAGTTTTTCCACATTGAAGATGATATCAGCTGTGGGCTTTTCATATATAGCCTTTATTAGGTTGAAGTACAATCCTTGGGGACCTACTTTGTTGAGGGTTTTTATCGTGAATGAATATTGCACTTTTTCAAATGCTTCTTCTGCATCTATTGGGATGATAATATGATTCTTATCCTTTTTTTAATTAATGTGGTGTATCTCATTGACTGAATTATGAATATTGAATCACCCTTGCAACAAAGGAATTAAACCCACATGATCAGGGTCAATGATTCTTTAAGTACTGTCAGATACAATTTGCTAGAATTTTCTGAGAATTTTTGCATCCATATTTGTCAAGGATGTTAGCCTGTAGTTCTCTTTGGTGGAATCTTTCTCTGATTTTGGAATTATGGTAATTCTGGCCTTGAAGAAAGAGCTTGGAATTTATTCCTCCATTTCCATTTTTTGAAATAGTCTGAGAAGAATATATATTATCTCTTCTTAAAATCTTTGGTAGAATTTCCCTGGGAAAGCACCTCACCTTGGAGTTTTGTTTGTTGGGATTTTTTTTTCATTGCATTACAGACCAAATACATTTCTAGGAATTTATCCATTTCTTCCATTTATCTACATATGTTGGCATAATCTTTTTTACAATATTCTCTCCTATCATTGTTTGTATTTCTATGGTGTTTGTTGTTATTTCTCGTGTCTCATTTGTGATTTTATTTATTTGGGTCTTTCTCTTTTTGACAAGTCAGGTGGGGATTTATTCATTTTCTTAATTTTTTCAAAGAACAACCTCCAGGTTTCATTTGTCTGATCTATTGTGTTTGTTTTGGTTTTGTTTTTTAGTTTCTATACCATTTTTTATTATGCTATATTAGTCACCATACAGTACATCATTAGTTTTCAATGTAGTGTTCCATGATTCATTGCGTATAACACCCAGTGCTCCATGCAACATGTGCCCTCCTTAATACCGATCACCGGATTATCCAATCCCCTACCCCCCTCCCCTCTGAAGCCCTCAGTTTGTTTCCCAGAGTCCATAGTATACCATTCTTTTTTGTTGTTGTTGTTCTAGTCATTAGTATTTCCCTTTTTATGCTGGCTTTAGGCTTCATTTGTTGTTCTTTTCTAGTTTCTTTAGATGCAAGGTTAGGTTATTTGAAATCTTTCTTGCTTCTTGGAGTAGAGTTGTATCATTATATACTTCCCTCTTTGGACCACTTTTGCTGCATTCCAATGCGTGTTGACCATCATATTTTCATTCTTATTTTTTCCATGTGCTTTTTAGTTTCTTCTTTAATTTCCTGGTTGACCCATTCATTTTTAGTAAGATGTTCATTAACACCTATGTATTGTGGCCTTTCTATTTTTTCCTTGTGTATGACTTCAAATTTCATAGAGTTG
Source organism: Ailuropoda melanoleuca (assembly GCF_002007445.2). Taxonomy (NCBI): domain Eukaryota; kingdom Metazoa; phylum Chordata; class Mammalia; order Carnivora; family Ursidae; genus Ailuropoda; species Ailuropoda melanoleuca. The sequence goes on from NW_023253040.1 coordinate 593,830, forward strand.
TGGTAAATATATATACATGGTATGATCACAATCTCTTTGTACCTGTTAAGACCTTGTTTGTGACCTAGTGTGTGATCCTTTCTGGAGAATGTCCCATGTGCACTTGAAAAGAATGTATATTATGCTGTTGTGGAATGAAAAATTCTGAATATATCTGTTAAATCTACCTGTCCTAGTTTGTCATCCAAAACCATTATATTTTTCTTGTTTTTCTGCTTAGATCTATCCATTGATTTTAGTGGGGTAAGCAAGTCCCATACTATTATTTTATTATTGTCAATTATTTCCTTTATGTCTTTTAATTGCTTTATATATTTGTGTGCTCCCAAGCTGAAGGCATAAATATTTATAATTGTAGGATCTTGTTAGATAGTCTGCTTTATTATGATATAGTGCCCTTCTTCATCTCTTGTTATAGTCTTTGTTTTAATATCTAGTTTGTCTGATATAAGTATTGGTATTCAGTCTTTTTTTTTTTTAATGTTCATTTGCATGACAGTTCTCTCCCCTGCCATACTTTCATTCTGAAGTTGATTTTAGGTCCAAAATGAGTCCCTTGTAGGCTAAATATAGGTGGGTCTCGTTTTGTTGTTGTTGTGTTTTGTTTTTGTTTTTTTGTTTTTTTTTAATCCATTCTGAAATCCTGTGTGTTTTGATTGGAGTGCTTAGTCATTTTAAATTCAGAGTAATTTTTGGTAGACATATATTTCATATTATTTTACTACTTGTTTTGTTTTTGTTTCTGCAGTTTTTCTCTGTTACTTTCTAGTCTTTGTCACTTTTGGTCTTTCCTTCCCACTCAAAGTTTCTCCCCCTTTAGTATTTCTTCCAGGGCTAGTTTAGTGGTCACAAACTCTTTTAGTTTTTGGTCCTCAGGGAATCTCTATCTCTCCTATTCTGACTGATAGCTTTAGTGGCGAGAATATTCTTGGCTGCAGATTTTTTCTCATTCAGCACATTAAATGGATTAAGCCAGTCTATTCTGGCCTGTTAAGTTTCTGTAGAAAAATCTGCAACTATCCTGATTGGTGTTCCCCTGTAAGTTAGGAACTTCTGTCTTCCTTCTTTTAGGATTTTTTCTTTAAACCTATATATTTCAAATTTAACTACCATGTGTCTTAATGTTGGCCTGCTTTTACTGATTTTGTTGGGAGTTCTCTGTGCTCCTGGATTTGGGTGTATCTTTCCTTCACCAGATTAAGGAAATTTTCAACTATTATTTCCTCAAATACTCCTTCTGCCCTCTTTTCTCTCTCTTCTTCTGGGATGCGTAACATACAAATGTTGTTATGCTTTATGGAATCACTGAGTTCCGTCAGTCTACCCTCATGATTCTTCATTCTTCTCTCTCTTTCATTCATTTTCATTATTTTCCATAATTCTAACTTCTTTTTTTATTATATAATTTTAGTCACCATACAGTACATCCCTAGTTTTTTATATAAAGTTCAACGATTCATTACATGCGTATAACACACAGTGCACCTTGCAAAACGTGCCCTCCTTAATACCCATCACCAGCTTATCCCATCCCCCCCAAAGCCCTCAGTTTGTTTCCCAGAGTACATAGTTTCTCGTGGTTCATTCCCCCTCTGTTTACACCTCCATTTATTCTTCCCTTTCTTCTCCTACCGATCGTCCTACATCTTCTGTTCCATAAATGAGTAAAACCATATGATAATTCTGTTTCTCTGTTTGATGTATTTCACTTAGCATTATCTCCTCCAGTCCCGTCCATGTTGCAGCAAGTGTTGAGAAATCGTTGTTTTGATAGCTGTGTAATGTTCTATTGTATATATGGACCACATCTTCCTAATCCAGTCATCTGTTGAAAGGCATCTCAGCTCCTTCCATGATTTAGCTATTGTGGACAATGTTGCTAAGAACATTTGGGAGCATAAGGCCTTTCTCTTCACTACGTCTGTATCTTTGGGGTAAATACCCAGTAGTGCAATGGCTGGATCATAGAGTAGCTCAAATTTTAACTTTTTAAGGGACCTCCACACTGTTTTCCAAAGTGGCTATAACAACTTGCATTCCCACCAACAATGTAAAAGGGATCCCCTTTCTCCACATCCTCTCCAACAATTGTTGTTTCTTTCCTTGTCAATTTTTGCCATTCTAACTGGCATAAGGTGGTATCTCAGTGTGGTTTTGATTTGAATTTCCCTGTTGGATAATGATTTTGAACATTTTTTTTATGAGTCTGTTAGCCATTTGTATGTCCTCATTGGAAAAGTGTCTTAGTTGCCCAAAGAGCCAAGGTTCCATTTCTGGGTTCTCTATTCTGTTTCATTGGTCTGAGTGTCTGTTTCTGTGCGAGTACCATGCTGTCTTTGTGATCACAGCTTTGTAGTACAGCTTGAAATCTGGCAACGTGATGCCACCAGCTTTGTTTTTCTTTTTGAACAATTCCTTGGCGATCCAGGCCTTTTCTAGTTCCACTCAAATTGAAGGGCTGTTTGTTCCATTTCTTTTAAAAATCTCATTGATATTTTGCTCGGGATGGCATTGAAAGTGTAGATTGATCTGGGTAGCATGGATATTTTAACTATTGTAATTCTTACAATCGATGAGCACGGAATATTTTTCCATCTCTTTGTGTCTTCTTCAGTGTCTTTCAAGAGTGATTACTGGTTTCTAGAATATAAATCATTTACATCTCTTGTTAAGTTAATTCCAAGGTAATGTATGATTTTTGCTGCTATTGTAAATGGAATGGGTTCCCTAATTTCTCTTTCTTCAGTTTCATTTTTCGTGTATAGAAATGCAACTGATTTCTGAGCATTGATTTTGTATCCCGCCACAGTACTGAATTGCTCTATAAGCTCTAGTAGTTTGGGGGTGGATTATTTTGGATTTTCCATATAGAGTATCATGTCATCTGCAAAGAGAGACAGTTTGACTTCTTCTTTGCTGATTTGGATACCTTTTATCCCTTTTTGTTGTCTGATTGTTGTTGCAAGGCCTTCTAGTATTATGTTGAATATAGTGGTAAGGGTGGGCATCCTTGTCATGTTCCTGATCTTAAGGGAAAGGTTTTCAGCTTTTCCCCATTGAGAATGATATTCACTATAGGCTTTTCATAGATGGTATTTATGAAATTGAGGAATGTACCCTCTATCCCTACACTCTGAAGTGTTTTATTCAGGACAGGATACTGTATTGTGTCAAATGCTTTCTCTGCATCAGTTGAGATGATCATATGGTTCTTGAGTCTTTTCTTGTTGATATGATGTATCATACTGATCGATTTGCAAATGTTGAACCACCCTTTCATCCGAGGGATGAATCCCACTTTGTCATGATGGATAATCCTTTTAATGTACTGTTGGATCCTATTAGCATGGTTTTTGTTGAGAATTTTGGCATCCATATTCATCAGGGAAATGGGTCTGTAATTCTCCTTTTTGATGGGGTCTTTGCCTTGTTTAGGGGTCAAATTAATACTGGCCTCATAGAATAAGTTTGGTAGCTTTCCTTCTGTGTCTTTTTTTTAAAGAGCTTCAGAAGAATAGGTATTATTTCTTCTTTGAATGTGTGGTAGAATTTCCCAGGGAATCCATCAGGCCCTGGAATCTTGTTTTTTGGGAGGATTTTGATCACTACTTCAATCTCTTCATAACTAATCAGTCTGTTTAAAAAATCAATTTATTCCTGTTTCAGTCTTGGTAGTTTTATAGGTTTCCAGGAAGACATCCATTTCTTCCAGGTTGTTTAATTTATTGGCATAAAGCTGTTGATAAAACTTTCTAATGATCCTTCCTATTTCATTGGTGTTGGTTGTGACCTCTCCCTTTTCATTCATAATTTTCTTAATTTGGGTCATTTCTCTCTTCTTTTTTTTTTAAGATCTTTTTTTTTAAGATTTTACTTATTTGTGTGACAGAGAGACAGCCAGCGAGAGAGGGAACACAGCAGGGGGAGTGGGAGAGGAAGAAGCAGGCTCCCAACAGAGGAGCCCGATGTGGGACTCGATCCCAAATGCCGGGATCAAGCCCTGAGCTGAAGGCAGACATTAATGACTGCGCAACTCAGGCATCCCTCTCTCTTCTTTTGAATAAGTCTTGCCAGTGGCTTATCGATCTTATTTATTCTTTCAATGAACCAGCTTCTAGTTCTGTTGATCTGCTATACTGTGCTCCTGGTTTGTAATTCATCGATCTCTTCTTTAATCTTGATCAACTGCTTTGTCATGCATGTATTAGGCCTATTCTTCTGTTCTTGTCCCAGCTTCTTGAGGTGAGAATATAAAAACTGCATTTTAGATTTTTCTATTCTTTTGAGTGAGGCTTGGATGGCTATGTATTTTCCCCTTAGGACTGCCTTTGCAGTGTCCCATAAGTTTTGTACGATTGTGTTTTCATTCTCGTTGGTCTCCACAAATTGTTTAAATTGATTTTTGATTTCCTGGTTTATTGAATCTTTCTTGAGCAGGATGGTTTTTAGTTTCCAAGTGTTTGAGTTTCTTTCAAATTTTTCCTTTGGATTGAGATCCAATTTCAAAGCATTGTGGTCTGAGAATACGCAGGGAAAAATTTCAATGTTTGGTATCAGTTGAGACTGTTTTGTGACCCAGCATACAGTCTGTTCTGGAGAACATTCCATGTGCATTCGAAAAGAATGAGTATTCTGTTGTTCTGGGGTGTAGTGTTCTATAGCTTTCTTTTGAGGTCCATTGGCATAAAAATTGGTTTTCTATCCCTTTACTTTCAGTCTGGATGTATCTTTACGTTCAAAATGAGTCTCTTATAGACAGCAAATGGATGGGTCATGTCTTTTTATCCAATCTGCAATCCTGTAGCATTTTATGAGACATTTAGGCCATTCACATTGAGAGTGATTATTGAGAGATATGATTTTAATGATGTCATATTAGCTGTAAAGTCTTTGTTTCTATAGATTGTAACTTTCTGTTCTGTAACACTCTTGGGGCCTTTTGACTTTTATAGAAACCCCCCCCTTTAATATCTCCTGTAGGGCTGGTTTCATGGTTACGAAATTGGTTAGTGACTGGCGATTCTGGAAGGTCCTTATCTTTCCATCAATTCAGAATGACAGCCTTGCTGGATAAAGGATCATTGGATGCATGTTTTCTCTGAAAGAGCTTTAAAAATGCCCCCGCCAACCCTTTCTCTCATTCCAGTTCTGTGTAGACAGGTCTGACATAATCCTGATACTTTTGCCTTGGTATGGGAGAAATTTCTTTGCCCTGGCCGCTTTCAATACCGTATCCTTGGATCTAATATTTGCGATTTGCCCTATGACATGATGTGGCATAGATTTGTCATGGTGAATTTAGGAAGGTCCTCTCTGCCTCTTGGACACGAATGCTTGTTTCCTTTACTAGATTAGGAAAGTTTTCTGCTACAATTTTTTCAAATATCTCCTCTAGACCTCTCTCTTTCTCCACCCCCTCGGGGATGCCAGTGATTCTGACAGTAGAATGTTTCATTCAGTCATTAATCTCCCGTAACCTACATTCTTGAGATTTGATTTTTCTGAGCCAAGTTTCTGTTTTAGCTTTCTCGTCTACCATCCCATCCTCCAATTTGCTATATCTTTCTTTTGCCTCATTTACCCTGGCCGTCAGTGCATCTAGTTTTGACTGCATTTGATTCATAGCATTTTTAATTTCTGCCAGATTCGCTCTCATTTCTGCCCTTAGAGATTCTATATTCTCGTTAATATTTTCATTAATATTTTTTCAAGTCTACACACCATCTTGACCATTGTTATTCCGAACTCCATTTCTGATAATTTGGTTATATCCATATCCATCAGTTCTGTGGCAGAGGCCACAGACTCATTGTCTTTTCTTTGCTGGGAGGGATTTCTCCTTCTCATCATTCTGATGAGGAGAGGCTGTGGGTTTGCCCAGAGCCCAAATTATTGACCAGGACCCAGGCAGTGTGCTCTTGATTTATAGGGACTTTAGGGATGTGGGCTTCTTGATTTTTCAGCCTGTCTTCTGGGGGAGGGGTCTGCTGCACTGATACTCAGGCCACGCTGTTTTGGTAGAGTCTCCTTGTCCCCTGCAAGGGGGATGGGTATTGACACAATCTGAGGAGGTGTTTCTGGGCTTTTGTTCTCTGGAGGCTTTCCCTGGTGGTTTGCTGTGTCTCTTCTGAGAGTCAGAGCCGTAGTGGCCAAATCCTAGCCTCTGTCTCAGAACAGAGAGATCGCAGTCTGCTCTCCACTGAGCTCTCTTGGCCACTTTAACTCTGTTTCTGTCAGTGCTGCTAAAAACCCTTCAGCATCCTGGGATGTGCTACACAGCCAGTGTCCCAGCCCTCACTTCCAGGGCTGGCACATCTGTCCTTTGTGCTTCTAATACCGCCAACCAGCCCCGGTTCCCTTGCGTGCTCCCGAGGTCCTTGTTTCAGTATGGTTCGCGTTCGCTCTGGAGGGCCACACGCTCCAGAGCTCTCAGTTTCAGTCTAGTTCGAGTGAGCAGTCCAGAGCTTGGGTTTTGAGTCTGGATGCACGCGCATTCCCGGGCTCACAGTCTCAGTCTGCTCTCTTGCAGGTGCTGGTCCGTGAGTCCGGTGCATTCCCCAGTGCAAGCTGCCACCACCTCCCTGCGCCCGAGTGTGTTGGCTCCCTCCCTCTTCTATTTATCTTCCAATATCTGTGCCCAGATTCACAGCTCCCCATTTCATACTTCTTTATTCAGTGCTGGAGATGTTTTTTTGTAGAGATCCAGATGTATCTTCCTGTGTCTCAGGCTGATTCCGTGGGTTTTCAGGATGGTCTTGTAGATATCCAGCTTGACTCGGGACCAGCTGAAAAACAGTCTCCTACTCCTCCGCCATCCTTTCTCCTCCTTGCAGAAAGTGGTTGCTTTTCTGTTCATAGAGTTTCTTTTACTCTTTTCTTCATTCTCCAGTTGTGTTCATAGGTATTCAGAATGGTTTGGTAGATCTCTAGCAGAATTCCTGGGACCAGATGAACTTTAGTTCTCCTGCTCCTCTGCCATCTTGGAAAACCCTCCATACAGATAGCATTCAGAGGACTTATGTAACTGTATACTGTAATGTGGACCAGAGTACATAATTCACTCACACATGCATTTATTCAACAACAGATTTGATATTTTAGCTATGTGTGACACTGCTACATGCTTTGGAGATATAAGAGCAAATAATGATAAGGATTGATAGAAATCTCTGAAAATATTACATTTGCATTTCAATGTGGGGAGACATAAAATTAATAAAATAAATATTATAAAACAATATTTAAATAGGAGTAATTAATGGGAAAATAGTTGGAGTTTGGGATAGGGAAGCCAGAGAATATTGTAATTTTACATAAAATGTGCCATGAAGGGACAACTGTGAGAGGAATATTTGGTCAAAAATTTAACTGAGATCAGTAAATAATTCAAATGGATGTCATAAACAATGTTCTGGACATAGGAAGAAGTAAATGTAACTTTCTTGAAAATGGAATATAGCAGGTCAAAGAAAATAGAGGAGTAAATTGGTGGATTGTAAGTAATGAGTGGAGTTAATGGAGCCAGAATTTGAAATGCAAGGTTCACTGTTGTAACAAGGTTTGTTTTTAATCCAAGAAAACTAGTAACTATTGCTGTGCTTGCAGAGAGGCTTGAAATGGACAATTAGCAGAGCATTGCATTGGTGCAGTTGTTACAAGTTACCGCCTTGGAGAAAAGTAGTAATGGTGGAGAATCATGAAGTGACCAGTATCCAGGGATTTGTAGAGAGCACATTTTTGTAGCTGCTGTTTTGATATGGCATAAAATGTGAGGAAATCATGAAAAACAGAGAATTGATTTAAGATCTTGGAAAAAAAGCTGCAAGTAAGAATCATCATTATTACTATTGAGGAAAACCGTAGAGCATTATTTCTATCATTCAATTTCTTTGTGCCCCTTTATTATTAGCACTCAACTCTATTATGGTCATCATTCTGACTTCCATCACCACTGAGAGGAAGCTCTTACTAATAGAATAAAAAAAGTTTTCTTGTGTATCTGATTTATTTTTCTTAATGTTTATAGATGCACCCTCAATAATACAGGCAATGATGCTATTATTTTTATAGATGCCTAGCATTGCATTGTATGCATATATCACTATTGCTTTCATTGGATGTTTTCATACTTTCAGCTATTAAAAATAAAAATGCTATAACTGTCTCTATATAAAACTTTTCTTATGGGCATATGCACTGAATTCTCTTAGTGTATAACTAAGAATACAATTGTTTGGTCATACATAAAGTATATGCTTAACTTTAAAAAGACAATTAAATTATGGTATTGATATAAAACATTCCAATCAGGAATGTATTAAAACATCTTAGTGTTTATCCATTGGTGTACTCAATGTAATGGATTGGTGCTACATTTAAAATCTATTTGTGATGACCACTGTGTGTTGCATGGAAGTGTTTAATCACTACATTGTAAACCTGAAACTAATATTACACTGTCTGTTAATTGATTGAAATTTTTTAAAAAGATTTTATTTATTTATTTAAAAGAGAGAGAGCAGGAGTTGGGAGAAGCAGTCTTCCAGCTTTTCAGGGAGCCTGATGCTGGGCTCCATTCCAAGACACTGAGATCATGACCTGAGCCGAAGGCAGACATTTAACCAACTGAGCCACCCAGACGCCCCACCTAACTGGAATTTAAATACAAACATAAGAAAATATACAAAAAGAAATATACCAAAATATACATATTTTTCATATATGTTATAGACTCACTGACATTTATGTGTCCAGTTCCCATGATTTTCATAACAATTTTATTTGTCTTAGGGGCATTCATTCTTAATTCAAAATAAATTTCATTATTTGGTCCATGGTAACTTTCTTTATTTTAGCTTGCTTGTTTTTAATATTTAGTGCATCTGTAAGCCCACCAACAAAACAAGAATTAAAACAGTAAAATTGTTAGAGCTCTTTAGAGCTTCTATCCTTTTCTCATGCCTCCTCAATTGTTCTGAATTTCTAGACTATCATTGCCTTGCTATATTATTGCATTGCCAAAATAAATTTGTTGAAAATTATAGAATGCTACATAAAATTATAGAACCATCAATGTTTTGAATAGTATAAAAATATCCTATGCTATAGGTCATTTGTTTTAGAACGTTTATTCACTTAATATTATTTCACTAAATTATTATAGCTGAACGTAACTTTGGGACATATATTTTACTGTTAGATAAAATTCTCTTTTTTAAACTTTACCAAATACCTGTTTATATTTTTTTGATGGATGATAAGCATTTTTCAATTTTATGCTGTTATTTATGTTTCCTTTATTAACATTAATGTGTATGTCCCTTGTTTCCCATGGTCAAAATCTTTAATTAGGTATGTATATATGACAGGAATTGCTGGATAATGGGATATGAAAATGGTTGTTGTTTTGGAATTATGTCAAGTGGTTCCTAAAATTGTAGAAATAATTTACATTTGTAAGAGAAATGTAAGGTATCCTGATAATCAACGTCTCAAACATTCAGATTGATCAATTAAGGCATTTTAATTTTCAACAGTTGAATGAATCTAAATACTATTTAATTTTGAATGGTTTCCTTGTTTGAAATTGTATACATGTGAACTATGCGTGTATTATATAAAATGGTTATTGACATTACTTGCGCATCTAAATTGCACTCAGTGTAAAGCAGAAAAAAAATAAATTTATGTAGGGGAATATAAATGTATTCTTTCTCTCTTCTAAATTATCAGATGAGGTCCCTGTAACAAAAGACAGATTGACAAAAGAAAACATAAACAAATATTTGATAAGCATTTTACACAGCACAGGAGCTGTCATAAGAAAATGAAGAAGTATAGATGTAGTTAAACAGTGAAGTGAAGTGAAGTGTGAAGACTCATGGGAAATGTGATATAAGACAAAAACGTGTATGAACTTCATTTAGAAAACTGGGGGGAAACCAGCACGTTTAGATTGCTCTCAATGTCCTTCATACTTGAGTATCTTTTGATCATCTGTAACCCTTTGCAGTATCCCGTACTCATAAGCAAGAAGATCTGTTGCTTCATGGTCACATGTGCATGGACCAGTGGTTCTATCAATGCATTAGTACATGCATTGTATGTATTTCATCTTCCATTTTGTAGATCACAGCTCATCAACCACTTTTTCTGTGAACTTCCATCTCTATTACAACTGGTGCATCAGGACACTTCCACATATGAGTACACAGTCATTCTGAGTGGGCTTAATATCCTGCTCCTGTCATTCATGGCTATTCTAGCTTCCTATGCACATGTACTTACTGTGGTGTTCCGGATGAGCCCAGGTAAAAGGACAGAGAAGAGCTATTTCCACTTGCTCCTCTCACCTGATTGTGGCAAGCCTATTCTATGTGACTGGTCTCTCCACCTACACAAGGCCACACTCCTTGCATTCTCCAGAGGAAGATAAGGCAGTGGCAGTGTTTTACACCATCATTACACCTCTTCTGAACCCATTTATCTACAGCCTGAGGAATAAGGAGGTTATTGGGGCCATGAGAAGACTGTTGGCATAATGGATATTTGTTTATGAAATATCACCTTGGGAACCCCTTATTGATTGAGATTGAATGACACAGACCGCTTTGCCTTGAATACTGTTTTGGAGCATGTAAACCCTGAGAAATTTTACAAAATAAATTGATAAATATATTGATTCCCGCTGGCTTCAGAATGGCTTAATCGTATGCATTGAAACTGGATGGATTTTCCATCTGGAAGCTGGGAAAATGGTGTTATTGTCAACATCATATAGTTTCTGAAACCATAGATTTCATCCTTGTCAACTCAATGTTTGCATCTCACAACAAATATCTTGCAATGTCCTCCTTAATATCTGAAATGCAATGAAAAGGAAATATAACCTATTGAAGCATGTACATTAAAATGATCTATGCAAAATATATAATCTTTTGTATATCAGAGTATTCAATTCACTCATTCATGTGTACACTCAACAACTGATTTATTTCTCTATGTGTGTGTAACTGCTACAGGCATTGGTGGCATGGAAGTAAAGAAAAGTAAGAACCAACAGAAATCTTTGAATTCATCAAGTTTGTATTTCAATACAGAAAAATATATAAAATTAATACAATAACATGAATCCTTTAGATTATATCAAATATTCTAATTAAAAAAATGCTGGATATGGGAACGGTTAAACCAGAGAGTTTTGTAATTTTAAATAAAATATTCCAATAGTGGCAACTATGAGAATGATACTTGATAAAAATTTAACTTAGATGATAAAATAATTCAAATGGATATGTCAAAAAGAATGTTCTTGACATAGGAAAGAGTAAATGAAAAACTTTAGAAGGGGAAACGTGACTGACATGACAAAGAAAATGAAGGATGAAATTGGTGGGCTCTAGGAAATGAGTAGTAATAGAGCCTACATTTTAATTGTGGGTTGATGATTGTGAGACGCTTGGTTTTTAATCCAAGAAAATTGGCAACCATTGCTATGCTTGCAAAAAGAATTGAAATGGGCAATTAGGAGACCATTGCAGTAGTGCAGTTGTTACAACATACTGCCTTGGAGAAAAGTGGTAATGATATAGAAAGAAGTGGTCAAACTCTGGAGATTAGTTGAAAGCATACATTTGAGGCTTGTGGACAGATACATAGGGAAATTTGAGGTGTCAAAGAACAAGGAATTGGGCTAAGATCTTGCAGAAAAACTGGAAGTAAGAAATCATCATTGTTACTATTGAGGAAAACCATTGGAACAGCATTCCATCATCCAATTCCTTTGTGCCACTTCACTGTTTGTACCTCCCCTTTACAGTGGTCATTATTCTGACTTCCATCAACATTGAGTGGAAAGTCTTAATAGAATCCAACAAATAATCCTGTTGTGCATCTGGCTTCTTTTTCTCAATGTTTATGAGGTTCAAACTTCATAATGCAATCAATAATGCTCTTGTTTTTAACGCTGACTAGCATTCCACTGTATAAATGTATTACTATTGCTTTCATTGGATTGTTTGATATTTTCAGCTATTGTGAATAAAAATGCTATAACCTTCCGTATACAAAAGTTTTCTTGTGGGCACATGCACTCAATTACTTTTTCAGTATATACTAAGGAAAATATGGTTTAGTCATAAATAATGTGCATGCATAACTTTAATTAAACAATTAGGTTATGGTATTAATATCAAATATTCCAAAGAGGGATAATTAAAAACGTATTGCTTGTGTAAGTACCTCATAGTGCAATGGCTGGATCATGGGGTGGTTCTATGTTTAACATTTTGAGGAACCTCCATACTGTTCTCCAGAGTGGTTGCACCAGTTTTTATTCCCAAAAACAGTGTAAGAGGGTTCCCCTTTCTCTATATCCTCACCAACACCTGTCATTTCCTGTGTTGTCAATTTTAGCCATTTTGACTGGTGTGAGGTGATTGTAGCAAATTGAAAATAGAAGTTTCAATAACTTCTTGTTATCTCAGATTTGTATTGCTCTGATAATGAGTGATGTTCAACATATTTTCATGTGTCTGTTAGCCCTTTGTCTTCTTCNTGTAGCAAATTGAAAATAGAAGTTTCAATAACTTCTTGTTATCTCAGATTTGTATTGCTCTGATAATGAGTGGTGGTCAGCATATTTTCATGTGTCTGTTAGCCCTTTGTATGTCTTCTCTGGAAACATGTCTAGTCATATCTTCTGCCCCGTTTTTAACTGGATTATTCATATTTCAGGTGTTGGCTTTTATAAGTTATGTGTGTACTTTGAATATTAACCCTTTATCAGGTGTGTCATTTGAAACTATCTTCTCCCATTGTGTAGGTTGCCTTTTAGTTTTGTTCATTGTTTCCTTCACTTAAAAAAGCTCTTCATTTTCATGAAATCCCCATGGTTTATTTTGCTTTCACTTCCCTTGCTTCAGGAGATAAATCTAGTAAGAAGTTGCTTTGACCAATATCAAAGAAGTTACTGCCTGTGTTCTTCTCTAGGACTTTTATGGTTTCTTGCCTCACATTTAGGTCTCATCTATTTTGAATTTATTCTTATGTATTGTGTAAAAAGGTGGTCCCTTTTCATTCTTGTGCATGTTGTTGTCCATTTCTCCCGACATCATTTTTGAAGAGACTGTATTTTTTTCCATTATATATTCTCCCCGCTTTGTTGAATATCAGTTCACTAAATACTTGTGGTTCCATTTCTGGGTTTTCTATCCTGTGCCATTGATCTATGTGTCTGTTTTTGTGCCAGTACCCTACTGCCTTGATGATTGCAGCTTTATAATATAACTTGAAGTCTGGAACCGTGATGCCTCCAGCTTTGCTTTTCTTCCTCAATGCTGCTTTGTGTATTCAAGGTATCTTTGTGATTCCATATCAATTTCAGGATTGTGTGTTCTAGTTCTGTGAAAAATGCTGGTGATATTTTGATAGGGACTTCATTACATGTGTAGATTGTTTTGGGTAGTATATACACGTTAACCATATTTTTTATTCTCATCCATGGAAGCATGAAATATTTTGAGTCATCTTCAGTTACTTTCATCAGTTTTTTATAATTTTCAGTGTACTGATCTTTTACTTCTTTGGTGATGTTTACTCCCAGGTGTCTTATGGTATTTGGTGCCATTGTAAATGGGATTTATTCCTGGATTTCTCTGTCAACCACTTCAATGTTGGTGTATTGAAATACATTGATTTTGTAACCTGAAACTTTACTGAACCTGTTTATCAGTTCTAGAGATTTTGTGGAGGTGCCTTTTTGATTTTCTACATAGAGAGTATCATTCCGTTTGCAAACACTGAACATTGGATTTCTTCCTTACAAATTTGGATGTCTTTTATTTTTTGTGTGTGATTGCTGAGGCCAGGACTTCCAGTACTATGTTAAATAACAGTGTTGACAGTGGACATCACAGTCTTGCTCCTGATCGTAGAGGAAAACCTCTCAGTTTTTCCACATTGAAGATGATATCAGCTGTGGGCTTTTCATATATAGCCTTTATTATGTTGAAGTACGATCCTTGGAGACCTACTTTGTTGAGGGTTTTTATCATGAATTAATATTGCACTTTTTCAAATGTTTCTTCTGCATCTATTGGGATGATCTTATGATTCTTATCCCTTTTTATTTATTAATGTGGTCTCTCTCATTGACTGAATTGTGAATATTGAATCGCCCTGCGACAAACGAATTAATCCCACATGATCAGGGTAAATGATTCTTTAATGTACTGTCAGAGTCAATTTACTAGAATTTTCTGAGAATTTTTGCATCCATATTTGTCAAGGATGCTGGCATGTAGTTCTCTTTGGTGGATTCTTTCTCGGATTTTGGAGTCATAGTAATTCTGGCCTTGAAGAAAGAGCTTGGAAATTTTTCCTTCCATTTCTATTTTTTGGAATAGGTTGAGAAGAATATATATTATCTTTTCTTAAAATGTTTGGTAGAATTTCCCTGAGAAGGTATCTCACCCTGGACTTTTGTTTGCTGGGATTTTTTTTTATTTTTGATTCAATTTCATTGCATTACAGACCAAATACATTTCTAGGAATTTATCCATTTCTTCCATTTATCTACATATGTTGGCATAATCTTTTTTACAATATTCTCCTATAATTGTTTGTATTTCTATGGTGTTTGTTATTATTTCTGGTGTCTCATTTGTGATTTTATGTATTTGGGTCCTTTTCTCTTTATGACAAGTCTGGTGGGGATTTATTCATTTTCTTAATTTTTTCAAAGAACAACCTCCTGGTTTCACATATCTGTTCTACTGTGTTTGTTTTGGTTTTGTTGTTTTAGTTTCTGTACCATTATATTTTTATTATGCTATGTTAGTCACCATACAGTACATCATTAGTTTTTGATGTAGTGCTCCATGATTCATTGTTTGCATATAACACCCAGTGCTCCATGCAATCAATACGTGCCCTCCTTAATACCTATCACCGGCCTATCCAATCCCCTATGCCCTCCCCTCTGAAGCCCTCAGTTTGTTTTCCAGAGTCCATACTATACCATTCTTTTTTTGTTCTAATTGTTAGTATTTCCCTTTTTATGCTGGTTTTAGGCTTTGTTTGTTGTTCTTTTCTAGTTTCTTTAGGTGCAAGATTAGGTTATTTGAGATTTTTCTTGCTTCTTGGGGTACACTTGTATTGTTATACACTTCCCTCTTAGGACCACTTTTGCTGCATTACAATGGTTTTTGACCATCATATTTCCATTGTTATTTTTTTCCATGTGTTTTTTAGTTTCTTCTTTAATTTCCTGGTTGACCCATTCATTTTTAGTAAGATGTTCATTAACCTGCATGTATTTGTGGCCTTTCTATTTTTTTCCCTTGTGTATGACTTCAAATTTCATGGAGTTGTGTTAAATATATATAAATGATCACAATATCTTTGCACCTGTTAAGACCTGATTTGTGACCTAGTATGTGATCTTTTCTGGAGAATGTCCCATGTGCACTTGAAAAGAATGTGCATTCTGCTGTTGTGGAATGAAAAATTCTGAATATATCTGTTACATCTATCTGGCCTAGTTTGTCATCCAAAGCCGTTATTTGTTTGTTGATTTTCTGCTTAGAAGATCTATCCACTGACATTAGTGGGGTAAGCAAGTCCCATATTATTATTTTATTATTATCAATGATTTCCTTTATGTCTGTTATTGTTTTATGTATTTGTGTGCTCCCAAGTTGAGGGCATAAATATTTATAATTGTAAGATCTTGTTAGATAGCCTGCTTTGTTACCATATAGTGCCCTTCTTCATCTCTTGTTACAGTCTTTGTTTTAATATCTAGTTTGTCTGATATAAGTATTGGTATTCAGTCTTTTTTTTTAAAATGTCCATTTGCATGTCAGTTCTCTCCCCCACCATAATTTCAATCAGAAGGTGTTTTTAGGTCCTGCTTTTATTGATTTTGTTGGGACTTCTCTGTGCTCCCGGATTTGGGTGTCTGTTTCCTTCACCAGATTAAGGAAGCTTTCAACTATTATTTCCTCTAATAATCCTTCTGGCTTCTTTTCTCTCGCTTCTTCTGGGATGCCTATGAAACAAATGTTGTTATGCTTTATGGAATCACTGAGTTCCCTCAGCCTACCCTTATGATTCATCATTCTTCTTTCTCTTTTTCATTCATCTTCATAATTTTCTGTAATTCTATCTTCTATATCACTTATTCATTTCTCTGATTCTTCTGTTCTTGTGGTCTCTATGTTCAATCAGTTTCAAATCATAGTTATTGCATTTTTCATTTCAGCCTGATTTTTTAAAATTCTTTTATCTCTGCTACAGTTGTGTCCCTGATGTATTCCATGTTTTCCCCTATTCCAGCAAGTATCTTCATGTTTGTGGTTTTAAATTTTCCATCAGGCATTTCACTTATATCTGCTTCAGGTATATCTCTGGCTATGACCTTTTCTTGTTTTGTTCTTTCAGGATGACTTCTATTTTGGTATGTTTTCTGGGTCTGTCTCCTCCTCTGTGTTAGAAAAGCTTGTTGTTTCCTGCTTCCAAGAGTGATGGCTTTATTTAATTCCAGTGTAATTGGCATTCATTGTTATATTAATTTCAGGTAAACAATATAATAATTCAAAAATTTCATACAGCACCAGTTCTCATGCTGAAAAATACAATTAAGATATTTTCATGAAAAGTTAGAGTCAATATTTTCAACTAAATTTTACATGTAAGATATTTGGGAGAAATGAAGATAGAATATATGTACTCAATAGAAACTCTGTAAAAGGAAAATTACATATATGCACATTGTCTCTGAACTCTAAACTATTCTACCTTGGCTTTCAAGTTATTGCAATTTTCTTTCCTTCTTCTCCTTGTTCTTCTCTTTATTCTCCTTCTTCTCCTCTTCTTCATCTTCTTTTCCTTCTCCTTCTCCTCTTTCTTCTTCTTTTTTCTTCCTCTTGTTTGTTTCAAATCTCAGCACAGGAGTTGCCAATATTGTCCCATTAAATTAGTTTAGGATGTTGACTGGTGGAAACCCAACCTCATTTTCATTTCTACAAATTAACTATTATTGCTATAGAAAAAAAAATGGATGAACATTATGCTATTATTTTAATTAGTTTTTCTGAACTTGGGCACAATTTGCCTTTGAAGGAATTTTGAAACCTGAGTCCTACTTCTATAAGCAAGCCAATATTCTTAAGATTGTTGTATGAAAAATGTGTGTTAGTTAAAAGAGAACATCATCTCCTATGTCATATAATTCCTTAGAAATTCCTACCTATTTTTCACACACAGAAAGAATCTGACTATGTATCAGTTGGTTATTGATTATGCAGAGTTGAAATCCATATGCATATTCTAAAGGAAAATTCAGTTAATTAATACTTTTTAAAACACTATCAGATAGGTCTGGTGATGGGATTGTTTTCATTTTTACAAATATATGACAGCATTTGCCCAGACCTTTTTTTTTTTTTCTTTTGGAGAACCAACACCAGCTCTAATGGAGCCTCATATGCTTAATTGTGGACCAGAGACCAAGTTTTCCCAAAAGGGCTGTTGAAATGAAAATATGAGTTTCCACCATTATTAGACAGTCAGCCCATTTGCCTTGAGAGGTTGAAAATCTTACACAAGGGGAAGAAAATATCTGTGCACATTTAAATTATATTTTCTCTTATATTTATTATGCTAAATGATCAAAGGCTTATTCTCAATGGCAAAATACTTCACCAATAACCTTACAGACTAAGAGTACATGAACAGATCCTAAAACGTGTTTCAAATTAGAGTTTAAATATTTTTGGATTTCTCTTGGAATATTTTTCTTTCTATTCTGTAGATGTGCCAAATAAAATAGTTTGATTATTCAGAATATGTGTGGTACTGCCTATGTAACTCTTTTATATACATGATCAACAAATAATGTAGTTTTACTAGAAGAATTTGTTGTAACTCTGTAATTATTACCCTCATGTGTGTTAAGAATCTTTTCTATGTATATACTACTGCAGATACATCTTTCATCCCTTTTTAAAATGTTTTATTTTAATAACAAAATTGTAGAAGAGTGAGACACAGCTGTATATAACAGACTATATGCTTCAAAGGAAATGACTTTTTGATTAATTATTTTATAAAAGTAAAGAAAAATCAAATGTCTGCTCATCAATAAGAAAATATACTATTTTAAAGAAATATCTTTCACTTTAGTTTCAAAGACATGGATGCATGTTTGAGGGAAAGAAATCTTCACATTTTCAATCACTCAGCTATCAAATAGTTGTTTAATCTGCTGAGTCCTCTGAAGTAAGTGAAAAAAACTTGGTGTGCCTTGATGAGTTTACTACAACTTATACTGAAAAGGAATACATGCAATTGGTGTCAGACATACTATTTAAGGAAATCCATTTCATTTTGATGATTATGTAGTGTGATATATATTAAGCATCTGACGTGCATATTCTCAATGGGACTATTTCTGAGTTGGCTATATTATCAACATACTACTTAAATGATATATGTGAAAAGAATATAGAGATAAGTATTTGAAATTTGTTTGGTCTAATACTGAATTTGAGTCATCCCAGGTTTATTTATTTTTAAAGATTTTATTTACTATTTGAGAAAGAGAAACAAAGCACAAGCCAGGGGAGGGGCAGAGAGAGAGGGAGAAGCAGACTGCATGCTAAGCAGGGAGTAGGATGTGACACTCTATCCCAGGACCCTGGGATCATGACCTGAGCTAAAGGCAGCTGCTTAACTGACTGAGCCACCCAGGCACCTCTCATCCCAGGTTTAAAAAACAAAGGGGATGAAGGCCATCTTGTCACAGTGAGATAGGGCCAGAGTTTTGTAGCAGTGTGTAAGAGAGCATGACCCTGGAACATCCTTGTATTCTTGATTAGGCTAATGAACATGCTTGTTTCTTTCATCTTCCATTTAAAAAAATCAGATTTATTTATTTATTTGAGAAAGAGACAGAGCACAAACAGGGGGAGGGACAGAAAGAGAAAGATAAGCAGACTCCTTGCTGAGTGGGGAGTCTGATGTGGGGCTTGATCTCAGGACCTCAAGATCATGACCTGAGCTGAAGTCAGATGCTTAACTGACTGAGCCACCCAGGCACCCCAGTTTCTTTCTTCTTTAAACCATAATATTTTACATTGTGTTCAGCACAAATTTGCATCCAACAATATTTTTTAAATGACAAAAGTGTGTAAAACTAATAAAGTATTTTAGGAAACAAAACATACATAGTGAGAAATTTATGTAGTTCTATTAAAATATTTTTTAAGTTGTATGGCCCCATACAAGTCTTGGTTATTATTAATAATTCCCTTCTGATATTTACCTTATTAGTGACTGAAAATATGAAGGAGATAACACACTTTCTGTATGCTTGGTTTCCATTTCTACTCATTTTTTTTTCATTTCCATCTCCTGGTATGAGTTACTTAATACCTTTACCTTAAATAAAATTTACATTAATTGTTTTTAATAAAAGCAGAATTCAAAATTCAAGGAAAATGTGTTGAAAAAATAATGTAAATATATATTTGGACTTTGATAAGAATCAGAAGAGTTTTTATTATGATGAAAATACTTACAGACCTTATTGCCATTTTTAAAAGTTTTTACTTTATTCCAGTTAGTTAACATAAAATGTTACATTAGTTTCATTTGTACTATATAGTGAATCAACAATTCCATACATCACCCAGGGATTATCAAGAAAAGTGCTCTTCAGGGGCGCCTGAGTGGCACAGCGGTTAAGCGTCTGCCTTCGGCTCAGGGCGTGGTCCCGGTGTTATGGGATCGAACCCCACATCAGGCTCCTCTGCTATGAGCATGCTTCTTCCTCTCCCACTCCCCCTGCTTGTGTTCCCTCTCGCTGGCTGTCTCTGTCTCTGTCAAATAAATAAATAAAATCTTAAAAAAAAAGTGCTCTTCTTAATTCCTATCAAATATTAAGCCCATTTCCAAATTCCTTCCCTCTGATAACCAATAGTTTATTCTCTATTATTTAGAGTCTGTTTCTCGATTTGTCTTTCAGATGGCCAATACACACAAGGAAAGATGTTCATCATCACTTACCATCAGGGAAATACAAATGAAAACTGCAATGAGATGTCACCTCACACCTGTCAGAATGGCTAAAATCAACAACAAAGAAACAACAGGTTGTGTAGAAAAAGGAACACTCATGTTGGTGTGAATGAAAACTGGTGCAGCTGCTTTGAAAAATATTATGGACTTTCCTAAAAAAGTTAAAAAAAGAACTAGTTGCACATTGATAAAGTTGTTTAGGTAGAAATGTTTGACTTTCAGTATATGGATCTAATAATACTTAAGTTGTTCTCAAATCTACCATGGTAAATGTAAACTTTAATACTGCTTGTTCTCTCCTGCTAAAGTTTCTATTTTTGGTTGAAAGCACACTTTCAAATGATGTCATTTTAATTTGCTTGACTAGTATGAAATTCCAAGATATTAGTTAATGCACCAGAGCTACATTTTAATCACACTTTTTGTTTGGTTTGGTTTGGTTTGGTTTGTTTCTTTGGATGGCGAACTGTGTTTAAATTATATTGGTGAACATAATATCATAAAAACTGTGAGTCCTCGATGTATGTATTTTATATTAGTGTGAATTAAACTTCAGTTTGGAATTTTATCTACTTCTAGAAAGTGCCTCTGGATGTTGGAGTTTGAGTTAGAGGATTTATTTTTGGGGAAAGAAAATGCATTATGTCTTTAGTTGCTTCCATTTTAACATTCACATTAGTGCTTTTCTTTCATCTATTAAGTGAAATATATTTTATTTACACTACATTATAGATGTCATAGCTTAAAATTAATTTCTTTAAACTTTATGGGGAAGTTTTTACAGCCTGCAATGTTTTTAATACTTAACACAGTATAATGTTTGGGATCAGAGATGGGAAAACAATAGATTAAATAACTTTCTACATGCTTTAAAAAGTGCTAAGAATGTTGCACTTATTGAAATAATCATTTTATTTATAATGTCATAAGCATTATAGCATAAAATTGAGATATTCCACAGTAAGGAGTTGGTCTTTTGGGTTTTTTTTTTTCTTTTTTGGGTTTTTTTCCCACAAAATTCTATGTTTCTAGAACGTACCACAGCATTATCTTTAGAATCAGAGTTGGGATAAAATCTGAATAAAGAGCTTTGCACATGCATAACAAATGGTCTAATAATATGTACCTATTGTAAAGAAAATAAGAGGATGAAAATATACATACATATATATATGTATATATACACATATATATATTTATATAATTTTTCCCAAATTGGTTGGAAATGTATAGTGCATTTAACAATGTTATAAATTTATTGGGGAATTGAGTGTGATGAACACATCTGGTGATTAAAAAAAAAGTCAAAGCTAAGTGGAAATTGAGTGAACATACATTCTCTTAAAGTTGTCTTCTGTGTAAAGATTTCTATTAACCCATGATCATCCAGGGTTTGCACTCTCAATGTTACTGTAATATGATAATGTTGTTTTCCATTCATTTTGGGAAGAAAATCAAAGCAGTGTACAGTATGGATACTTTCCTTGGCTTGGGAAATGGTCTGGTGGCAAATAAACTCATTTAATAATAAAAAGAATCATTTTATTTTCTCTTAAAGGGCAGTCATTGTATTTACATGGAATCCTCAGATATGATCTGCTCTGATATTTTGAATTAGGCTGTGAAAACAGGAAATCAAAGTGTTGAAACAGACTTTATACCTTCTGGTCTTTTCCAATATGGTCGCATAGACACTTTCCTCTTTGTTGCCATTGTAATCCTCCTTGCAGTGGCTTTGATGGGGAATATCACACTGTTCCTTCTCATTTGACTGGACACCAGACTCCACACTCCAATGTACTTTCTACTCAGTCAGCTCTCCTTCATGGATATAATGAACATTTCCACCACAGGGTGCAAGATGACCACCAACTTTCTGTCAAATAGTAAGACCATTACATTTTTAGGCTGCGTGATTCAAACATTTTTGTTCATGTTCCTTGGTGGAACTGAAGCCCTTCTCCTTGGTTTCATGTCTTATGCTCGATATGTAGCCGTCTGTCACCCTTTACACTATCCTGTACTCATGAGCAAGAAGATCTGTTGGTTCATGGTCACATGTGCATGGACCAGTGGTTCTATCAATGTTTTAGTACATACATTGTATGTATTTCATCTTCCATTTTGTAGATCATGGCTCATCAACCACTTTTTCTGTGAACTTCCATCTCTATTGCCAATGGTGTGTCAGGATACTTCCCAGTATGAGTACATAGTCCTTCTGAGTGGTCTTATTATCCTGCTACTACCATTCATGGCCATTTTAGCTTCTTATGCCCGTGTACTAACTGTGATGTTCCAGATGAGCTCAGGTAAAGGACAGACAAGAGCTATCTCCATTTGTTCCTCTCACCTGATTGTGGCAAGCCTATTTTATGTGACTGGTCTCTCCACCTATACAAGGCCACACTCCTTGCACTCTCCAGGACAGGATAAGGCAGTGGCAGTGTTTTACACCATGGTCACACCTCTTATGAACCCATTTATTTACAGTCTGAGGAATAAGTAGGTTATTGGGGCCATAAGAAGACTGTAGGTATAATGGCCATTTGTGCACAAAAGTCACCTACGAACCCCTATTGATTGATACTGAAAAACATTCCACTTTGAACGGAATACTGTTTTGAAGTATGTAAATTCTAGGAAATATATGTGAAATAAATAAACGGATAAATATCTTGATTCCTGCTGGTTTCAGCGTGGCTTAAATTATATATATATCAATCATCCAGTTTTTTAAAGTAGATGGATTTCCAACGTGGAATCTAGGAAAATGGTGTTATTGTTAATACTATTTAGCTTCTAAATCCATAGATTTATTCTCTGTCAACTTGATGTTTGCATCTCACAACAAGTATTTTGTAGTCTTCCTTAATATATGAAATGAAATGAAGAGGAAATATGATCTATTCAAACACATAGCATCAAAAGGATCTAGGTAAATATATACTGTAATGTTGAGAAGAGTACATAATTCATTCACACATGCATTTATTCAACCACACATTTGATATTTTAACTATGTGTGACTCTGCTACATGCTTTGGTGATATAAGACCAAATAATGATAAGGATTGATAGAAATCTCTGAACATATCACATTTGCATTTCAATGTGGTTAGAAATAAAATTAATAAAATAAATATTTTAAAAAATATTTAAATAGGAGTAATTAAAGGGAAAATAGATGGAGTTTGGGATGGGGGAGCCAGAGAATTTTGTAATTTTACATAAAACGTTCCATGAAGGGACAAATGTGAGAGGAATATTTGGTCAAAAATTTAACTGAGATCAGTAAATAATTCAAATGGATGTCATAAACAATGTTCTGGACATAGGAAGTAGTAAATGTAACTTTCTTGAAAATGGAATATAGCAGGTCAAAGAAAATTGAGGAGTAAATTGGTGGATTGTAGGTAATGAGTGGAGTTAATGGAGCCAGAATTTGAAATTCTGTAAGAAGGTTTGATTTTAATCCAAGAGAACTGGCAACCATTGCTGTGCTTGCAGAGAGGCTTGAAATGGACAATTAGCAGAGCATTGCATTGGTGCAGTTGTTACAAGTTACCGCCTTGGAGAAAAGTAGTAATGGTGGAGAATCATGAAGTGACCAGTATCCAGAGATTTGTAGAGAGCACATTTTTGTAGCTGCTGTTTTGATATGGCATAAAATGTGAGGAAATCATGAAAAAACAGAGAATTGATCTAAGATCTGGGGAAAAAAGCTGCAAGTAAGAATCATCATTATTACTGTTGAGGAAAACCATAGAGCATTATTTCTATCATTCAATTTCTTTGTGCCCCTTTATTATTAGCACTCAACTCTATAATGGTCATCATTCTGACTTCCATCACCACTGAGAGGAAGCTCTTAGTAATAGAATAAAAAAGTTTTCTTATGTATCTGATTTATTTTTCTTAATGTTTATAGATGCAACCTCAATAATACAAGAAATGATACTATTATTTTTATAGATGTCTAGCATTGCATTGTATTCATATATCAGTATTGCCTTCATTGGACGTTTTCATACTTTCAGCTATTAAAAATAAAAATGCTATAAACGTCCCTATATAAAACTTTTCTTATGGGCATATGCACTGAATTCTCTTAGTGTATAACTAAGAATACAATTGTTTGGTCATACATAAAGTATATGCTTAACTTTAATAAGACAATTAAATTATGGTATTGATATAAAATATTCCAATCAGGAATGTATGAAAACATCCTAGTGTTTATCCGTTGGTGTACTTAATGTAATGGATTGGTGCTACATTTAAAATCTTTTTGTGATGACCACTGTGTGTTGCATGGAAGTGTTTAATCACTACATTGTACACCTGAAACTAATATTACACTGTCTGTTAATTGACTGAAAATTTTTAAAAAGATTTTATTTATTTATTTAAAAGAGAGAGAGCGGGAGTTGGGAGAAACAGTCTTCCAGCTTTTCAGGGAGCCTGATGCTGGGCTCCATTCAAGACACTGAGATCATGACCTGAGCTGAAGACAGTCATTTAACCAACTGAGCCACCCAGGTGCCCCACCTAACTGGAATTTAAATACAAACTTAAGAAAATACACAAAAGGAAAAATACAAAAAAATACATATTTTTCATATATGTTATAGACTCACTGACATCTATGTGTCCATTTTCCATGATTTTCATAACAATGTTATTTGTGTTAGGTGCACTCATTCTTTTTTTTAATTTTATTTATTTATTCGACAGAGATAGAGACACAGAGAGAGGGAACACAAGCAGGGGGAGTGGGAGAGGAAGAAGCAGGCTCATAGCAGAGGAGTCTGATGTGGGGCTCGATCCCATAACGCCGGGGTCATGCTCTGAGCTGAAGGCAGATGCTTAACTGCTGTGCCACCCAGGTGCCCCACTCATTCTTAATTCAAAATAAATTTCATTATTTGGTCCATGGGTATGTTTCTTTATTTAGCTTACTTGTTTTTAATATTTAGTGCATCTGTAAGCCCACCAAAAAACTAAGAATTAAAACAGTAAAAATTGTTAGAGCTCTTCAGAGTTTCTATCCTTTTCTCATGCCTCCTCCATTGTTCTGAATTTCTAGACTATCATTGCCTTGCTATATTGCTGCATTGCCAAAATATATTCGTGGAAAATTATAGAATGCTATATAAAATTATAAAACCATCAGTGTTTTGAATAGTATAAAAATGTCCTATGCTATATGTTATTTGTTTTAGAAGTTTTATTCACTTGATATTATTTTACTATATTATTATAGCTGAATGTAACTTTGGGACGTATATTTTACTGTTAGATAAAATTCTTTTTTGTAAACTTTATCAAATACATTTTCTATTATATTTGAGGGACGATAAGCAATTTTCAATTTTATGCTATTATTTATGTTTCCTTTATTAATATTAATGTATATTTCCCCTGTTTCCCATGTTCAAAACCTTTTATTAGATATGTATATATGACAGGAATTGCTGGATAATAGGATATGAAAATGGTTGTTGTTTTGGAATTAAGTCAAGTGGTTTCTAAAATTGTAGAAATAATGTACATTTCTAAGAGAAATGTAAGTTATCCTGGTAATCAATGTCTCAAAAATTCATATTGATCGATTAGGACATTTTAATTTTCAACAGTTGAATGAATCTAAATACTATTTAATTTTGAATGGTTTCCATGTTTGAAATTGTATACATGTGAACTATGTGTGCATTATATAAAATTGTTATTGACATTACTTGCACATCTAATTTGCACTCAGCGTAAAGCAGAAAAAAATAAATTTGTGTAGGGGAAGATAAATATATTCTTTCACTCTTCTAAATTAACAGCTGAGGTCCCTGTACCAAAAGACAGATTGACAAAAGAAAACATAAACAAATATTTGATAAGCATTTTACAGAGCACAGGTGCTGTCTTAAGAAAACGAAGAAGTATAGATGCAGTTAAACCTCAATGATTTTATATTAGAAGCAATGAAGTGTGAAGAGTCATGGTAAATGTGATATAAGACAAAAACGTGTATGGACTTCATTTAGAAAACTGAAGCATGAGAGACTATGGACTCTGAGAAACAAACTGAGGGCTTCAGAGGGGAGGGGAGTGGGGGAATGGGATAGACTGGTGATGGGTAGTAAGGAGGGCACGTATTGCATGGTGCACTGGGTGTTATATGCACCTAATGAATCATCGAACTTTACATCAGAAACCAGGGATGTACTGTATGGTGACTAACATAATATAATTAAAAATAATTAAAATAAAAAAAGAAGGAAAGTACTTCCTTTAACATTATAACCTTATTTAGAGAATTGTGACTTTCCTTATAGAGAATATTTCATCGAACTTTACATCAGAAACCAGGGATGTACTGTATGGTGACTAACATAATATAATTAAAAATAATTAAAATAAAAAAAGAAGGAAAGTACTTCCTTTAACATTATAACCTTATTTAGAGAATTGTGACTTTCCTTATAGAGAATATTTCATCAAACCGTAATGCTCTCTATTTCAATATGCTTTGCTTGTGGAAGTTTTAGCTGCAGTTTATTGACATAAGTTCTTATAAAAATAAATTTTTGGCAACATGAAAAAAAGAAAACTGTGGAAAACTAGCAGGTTTAGACTGCTCTCAATGTCCTTCAGTTTGAGTATCTTTTGATTATTACTTTAAATTCTCTATCAAGCTGGAGAATAGACACATGAAAAGATGCTCAATCACTCATTATCAGGGTAATACAAATTGGAACTGCAATGACATATTACCTCACACCAGTCAGAATAGTTACAATCAATAACAAAGGATAGCAGGTGTTGGTTTGGATGTAGAAAGAAGAGAAGCCTCTTGCATTGTTGGTTGGAATGCAAACTGGTGCAATCTCTCTAGAAAACAGTATGGAGGTTCCTCAAAACTTAAGAAAAGTAGAATTAACCTACAATCCAGCAATACTGTGTATTTATTATGCTACTGTCAATTCAACTTTCCTTTGGAATTTCATCTAAATCAGGGAAGTGACTATGGATATTGGAGAAGGGTGAGGGGGATGGTTGGTAGGGAATTTCTTACATTTTGGAGAAACAAGTTTCAAGATGTCTTTTGAGTGATTCCAAATTAAACACTCATTTTTGCACTTTTCCTTCATCTATCAAGTAAAATAATGTTATTTATGTACTTAAAATGCATCATAGGTGAAATAGTCTAAAATGAGTACTTTAACTTTATGGAAAAGTTTAAACAGCACTTAATGTAATTGATACTTAGCAGAGTATTATCTTTTGGAATCAGAGGAAAGAGAAAAACTGATTAGATAGCTTTGTATATGTTAAACTAAAGTACTAAGAATTATGTCTTCACTGAAAAGAAAAAATATATATATATTATTTATACATATAATAAAATTTATTTGTATTTATATAATAAATATGTATAACTTTATATAAATACATATGTATAAGTTATATATATATATACACACACATATACTAATATTCTACATTATATACTAGATATATAGTATATGCTAATTTCATGGAAATTTAAACTATATTTAATACTGCCAGGAGTTCATGGGCAATAAAGTGTGGTTGATATGTCTGATGATCAAAGACAAGTCAGAGCTAAAGCAAGGCAAATGGCTCAATAACCACACTCTCCCTGAAAGTTGTATTGTATGTATAGGTTCAGATTATACCCAGAACATCCAAATACCAGTCTCTGAAATAATAAAAGAACTATATTAAAAGAAGTTTTTATCATTAAATTTTGAAGAGAATAAGGGTGAGGTATAGTCTAGATCTTTTACTTGGCTGACGGAAATGGTATGGGGGCATATGCTGATTCAGAAATTTAGTGAGACAGTCAGTATACTGAAAGCCAAGAAGATATACAACCACAACTGTGGATATGTTTCCATTTTAGGTTATGTCATTTTTGTCATTTAAGCATATAACATTTTTGAATGGGTTATGATCAACAGGCAGTAATACTTTGTATGCATATTTGTGAGTGTGTATATTTATAAAAACTGTAACTCTCTAGTTTTCATAACTCCTTGGATACATTCATATATATGTATATATCAATAATTACTTTGAATATAAATGGGCTAACTGCTCCAATCAAAAGATATAATATGTCAGAATGGTTTAAAACAAAAGCCATTTATATGCTGCCTATAAGAGGTTCACTTTAACCCTAAAGATACATATAGATTGAAAGGGAGGGCATGCAGAAACATCTACCATGCAAATGGATGTCAAAAGAAAGCTGTAGTAGTAATACACACTGGACAAAATTACTTTTAAAACAAAGATTGTAACAAGATAAAAAAAGGGCAGCATATAATAATAAAGGGGAAAATCCAACAACAAAATGTAATAATTGCAAATATTTATGCACCCAACATGACAGCAACCAAATACATAAAACAGTTAATAACAAAAATTAAGCAACTAATTAATAGTAATACCACAATAGTAGAGGACTTTTAAACTGCACGTACATCAGGGGACAGATCATCCAAAGAGAAAATCAACAAGGTGGGGCTACTGGGTGGCCCCGTCAGTTAAGTGTCATACTCTTGATTTAAGCTCAGGTCATGATCTCAGGGTTCTGAGATGGAACCTCATGCCAGTCTCCCTGCTGGGCACAGAACCTGCTTAAGATTCCCTCTGTCCTTCTTCCTCTGCCCCTCACCCCACACTAAAAAAATACATAAATAAATAACAATGGTTTTGAATGAATACTGGGCCAGATGATTTTAACAGAATTATTCAGAACAGTCCCATGACAGCAGAATACACATTCTTCTCAAGTCCGCATGGGGTATTCTCCAGAACAGATCGCTCATTAGGCCACAAAAAAAATCATCAAATTCAAAAAGAGCAAAGTCATACGATGAATCTTTTCTGACTACATGCTATGAAACTAGAAATCAACCACAAGGGAGAAAAAAAGAAAAAGTTCTGGAGAGACCAAAAATATATGGTAGTTAAATAGCATGGTACTAAACAATGAATGGTTCAACCAATAATAAAAGAAAAAAAAGTAACAAGTACATGGAAACAAAGGAATATGAAGACAATACAGTTCAAAATCTCTGGGATATATCAGCAAAAGCTGTTCTAAGAGGTCAGGTTTTAGCAATACAGGCCCAACTCAGTAGGGAAAAAAAATCTTGAATAATATAACCTTGCAACTAAAGGAGCTAGGAAAATAATTCAACCAACCCCAAACTACCAGAAGGATGAAAATAATAAAGATCAAAGCAGAAATAAATTATATAGAAAAAGAATAAACAGTAAAACAGATCAATGAAACGAGGAGCTGGTTCTTTTTTTTTTTAAGATTTTATTTATTTATTCAACGGAGACAGACACAGCCAGCGAGAGATGGAACACAAGCAGGGGGAGTGGGAGAGGAAGAAGCAGGCTCATAGCAGAGGAGCCTGATGTGGGGCTCGATCCCACAACATCGGGATCATGCCCTGAGCTGAAGGCAGATGCTTAACCGCTGTGCCACCCAGGCGCCCCAAAGGAGCTGGTTCTTTAAAAAGATCAAGTAAATTGATAAAGCTCTATGGGTGCTTGGGTGTCTCAGTCAGTTAAGCATCTGGATCTTGATTTTGGCGCATGTCAGCTTCCCAGGGTTGTGAGATTGAGCCTTGTCTGGGGCTTCCCACTCAGTGGGGAGTCTACTTGAGATTCTCTCTCTTCCTCTCCCTTTGCCCCTCCCCCCACTCTGTCAGTTAGGTGGTCTCTCTCAGATAAATAAATAAAATCTTTAACAACAGATTAATGGATAAAGAAGATGTGGTTCATATATACAATAGAATATTACTCAGCCATCAGAAAGTATGAATACCTACCATTTGCATCAACATGGATAGAATAGGAGGGGATTATGCTAAGTGAAATAAGTCAAGAATAGAAAGACAATTATCATATGGTTTCACTCATATGTGAAATATAAGGAATAGCACAGAGGACCTAGGGGAACGGAGTGAAAAAATATGAGAAACTCTGGACTCTAGGAAACAAACTGAGGGTTACATATGGCGATGGTGGGGGGCTGGGTGGATAAACCAGGTGATGGGTATTAAAGAAGGCACATGAAGAGATGAGCGACAAGTGTTATATGCAACTAATGAATCATTGAACACTACATCAAAAACTAATGATGTACTATATGTTGGCTAATTGAACATAATAAAATAATGATAAAGCTCTAGCCAGATTCATAAAAAAAAAAGAATGAAAGGACACAAATAAACAAAATTACATTAGAGAGGGGAAATAACAACCAAGATCACAGAACTACAAACATTAACAAGAAAATATTATGGTAAGAGGCACGATGGCAGAAGAGTGGGGATCACGTTTCATCTGTTCTCTTGAATTTAGCTAGATAACTATCATATCATTCTGGACACCCATAAATTCAACCTGAGATGTAAGAAAAAGAATATCTGGAACTCTATAAGTGGAAAATGACAACTTTTTGCAAGGTAGGACATGTGCAGAAGTGAATCTGAGGGGAGATATCAAAAGATAAACTGTAGGGGTAGGAAGCCTCAGTAAAGCAGCTACTAGAAACTGATATAGGCCCAGAGGGCAAAATCCAAACCCTTAGAAATCCTCTTTAGTGAGAGACATCCCTGCCTGAGAGGAGTTCAGGGCATGAAAAGGGACAAAATTCTAGGTTGGACAGTGTTGTCTCAGGATGGCTGGAGTCACAGAAATGATGGGGGTGCCTGAGCTGTAGAGTTCCTAAAGTTTGGAATGGGGAAACTGGTTATAGTCAGCAAGCCTGGGAGAAGCTTCAGCTTGGTTCACAATAAACTGAGAGCCAGGGATCAATTGGGTGACAGTTCTCTGCATGTGGACCATGCAAAGGACAGGAAATGGGTCCCCTCTGCCTTCCACTCAGAATGGGTGAGCCAACAGTATGGCAACTGCTCTCTAATTCAGGGCCCTACAAGGTACATTAACACAGGACTCTCCTACTTCCCCCAGGAGATTGGTGTGGATGTGCACTGCAGGAGTCTGCAGATTTTGGCACACAAAACAGTGAAGACTGCTTATCACTGAGGGCTTACTGAAGAGAGTGGACCCAGATCTTTCAGTTCTGGGGCTGGAGATCAGTCATGGCCATTTTTTTATAACAATCTTTTATTATGTTATGTTAGTCACCATAAAGTACATGCTTAGTTTTGATGTAAAGTTCCATGATTCATTACTTGCATATAACACCCAGTGCTCCATGCAATACGTGCCCTCCTTAATACCCGTCACAGGCCTATCCCAATTCCCCACTCCCCTCCCCTCTGAAGCCCTCAGTTTGTTTCTCAGAGTCCATAATCTCAAATTGTTCATTCCCCCTTCTGTTTATCCCACTTCCTTCTTCCCTTTCTTCTCTACCGATCTTCCAAGTTCTTATGTTCCATAAATGAGTGAAACCATGTGATAATTGTCTTTCTCTGCTTGACTTATTTCGCTTAGCATTATCTCCTCCAGTCCCATCCACATTGCTGCAAATGTCATGTAATCATTCTTTGGTGGCTGATTCCATTGTATATATGGACGTGTTGAAGGGCATCTCAGCTCCTTCCACAATTTAACTATTGCANACAATGCTGCTATGAACATTGGGGTGTATATGGCCCTTCTCTTCACTACGTCTGTATCTTTGGGGTAAATACACAGTAGCGCAATTGCTGGATCATAGGGTAGCTCAATTTTTAACTTTTTTTTTTAAATTTTATTTTATTATATTGTGTTAATCACCATACAGTACATCCCCAGATTCCGATGTAAAGTTTGATGCTTCATTAGTTGGNCGCTTAGCATTATCTCCTCCAGTCCCATCCACATTGCTGCAAATGTCATGTAATCATTCTTTGGTGGCTGATTCCATTGTATATATGGACGTGTTGAAGGGCATCTCAGTTCCTTCCACAATTTCACTATTGCAGACAATGCTGCTATGAACATTGGGGTGTATATGGCCCTTCTCTTCACTACGTCTGTATCTTTGGGGTAAATACACAGTAGCGCAATTGCTGGATCATAGGGTAGCTCAATTTTTAACTTTTTTTTTTAAATTTTATTTTATTATATTGTGTTAATCACCATACA